>NC_134356.1:160049340-160314340 GCF_048569485.1 Anomaloglossus baeobatrachus
CTTCCTGCGTTTCGCCATAGGGGACGAACACCTTCAGTTCGTGGCACTGCCTTTTGGCCTGGCGACAGCCCCACGGGTCTTCACCAAGGTTATGGCAACAGTGGTGGCAATCCTACACTCTCAGGGACACTCGGTGATCCCTTACTTAGACGATCTGCTTGTCAAGGCACCCTCTCAAGGGGCATGCCAACACAGCCTGAACATTGCTCTGGAGACTCTCCAGAGTTTCGGGTGGATCATCAATTTCCCAAAGTCAAATCTGACACCGGCCCAATCACTGACATATCTTGGCATGGAGTTTCATACTCTCTCAGCGATAGTGAAGCTTCCGCTGAACAAACAGCGTTCACTACAGACAGGGGTGCAATCTCTCCTTCAAGGCCAGTCACACCCTCTGAGGCGCCTCATGCACTTCCTAGGGAAGATGGTAGCAGCAATGGAGGCAGTTCCTTTTGCGCAGTTTCACCTGCGCCCACTTCAATGGGACATTCTCCGCAAATGGGACAGGAAGTCGACGTCCCTCGACAGGAACGTCTCCCTTTCGCGGGCAGCCAAGGTTTCCCTTCAGTGGTGGCTTCTCCCCACTTCTCTGTCGAAGGGGAAATCCTTCCTGCCCCCATCCTGGGCGGTGGTCACGACGGACGCGAGCCTGTCAGGGTGGGGAGCGGTCTTTCTCCACCACAGGGCTCAGGGTACTTGGACTCAGACAGAGTCCTCCCTTCAGATCAATGTTCTGGAGATAAGGGCAGTGTATCTTGCCCTAAAGGCGTTCCAGCCGTGGCTGGAAGGCAAACAGATCCGAATTCAGTCGGACAACTCCACAGCGGTGGCATACATCAACCACCAAGGCGGGACACGCAGTCGGCAAGCCTTCCAGGAAGTCCGGCGGATTCTGCTGTGGGTGGAAGCCACAGCCTCCACCATATCCGCAGTTCACATTCCGGGCGTAGAAAACTGGGAAGCAGACTTTCTCAGTCGCCAGGGCATGGACGCAGGGGAATGGTCCCTTCACCCGGACGTGTTTCAGGAGATCTGTTGCCGCTGGGGCATGCCGGACGTCGACCTAATGGCGTCCCGGCACAACAACAAGGTCCCGGCATTCATGGCACGGTCTCAAGATCACAGAGCTCTGGCGGCAGACGCCTTAGTTCAGGATTGGTCGCAGTTTCAGCTCCCTTATGTGTTTCCTCCGCTGGCACTGTTGCCCAGAGTGTTACGCAAGATCAGGGCCGACTGCCGCCGCGCCATCCTCGTCGCTCCAGACTGGCCGAGGAGGTCGTGGTACCCGGATCTGTGGCATCTCACGGTCGGCCAACCGTGGGCACTACCAGACCGACCAGACTTGCTGTCTCAAGGGCCGTTTTTCCATCTGAATTCTGCGGCCCTGAACCTGACTGTGTGGCCATTGAGTCCTGGATCCTAGCGTCTTCGGGGTTATCCCAAGAGGTCATTGCCACTATGAGACAGGCTAGGAAACAAACGTCCGCCAAGATCTACCACAGGACGTGGAAGATATTCCTGTCGTGGTGCTCTGCTCAGGGTTTTTCTCCCTGGCCATTTACCTTGCCCACTTTTCTGTCCTTCCTTCAATCCGGATTGGAAAAGGTTTTGTCGCTCGGCTCCCTTAAGGGACAAGTCTCTGCGCTCTGTGTTTTTTCAGAAGCGCCTAGCCAGACTTCCACAGGTACGCACGTTCCTGCAGGGGGTTTGTCACATCGTCCCTCCTTACAAGCGTCCGTTAGAACCCTGGGATCTGAACAGGGTACTGATGGCTCTTCAGAAACCACCGTTCGAGCAAATGAGGGATATTTCTCTCTCACGCCTTTCGCAGAAAGTGGTCTTCCTAGTAGCAGTCACTTCACTTCGGAGAGTGTCTGAGCTAGCAGCGTTGTCGTGCAAAGCCCCTTTCCTGGTGTTTCACCAGGACAAGGTGGTTCTGAGTCCGGTTCCGGAATTTCTCCCTAAGGTGGTATCCCCCTTTCATCTCAATCAGGATATCTCCTTACCCTCTTTTTGTCCTCATCCAGTTCACCAATGTGAAAGGGATTTGCACTTGTTAGATCTGGTGAGAGCACTCAGACTCTACATTTCTCGTACGGCGCCCCTGCGCCGCTCGGATGCACTCTTTGTCCTTGTCGCTGGCCAGCGTAAAGGGTCACAGGCTTCCAAATCAACCCTGGCTCGGTGGATCAAGGAACCAATTCTCGAAGCTTACCGATCTTCTGGGCTTCCGGTTCCCTCAGGGCTGAAGGCCCATTCTACCAGGGCCGTGGGGGCGTCCTGGGCCTTGCGGCACCAGGCTACGGCTCAGCAGGTGTGTCAGGCGGCTACCTGGTCGAGCCTGCACACTTTCACGAAACACTATCAGGTGCATACCTATGCTTCGGCAGATGCCAGCCTAGGTAGGCGAGTCCTTCAGGCGGCGGTTGCCCACCTGTAGGACGGAGCCGTTTACGGCTCTATTATGAGGTATTATTTACCCACCCAGGGACTGCTTTTGGACGTCCCAAGTGTCTGGGTCTCCCAATGGAGCGACAAAGAAGGGAATTTTGTTTACTTACCGTAAATTCCTTTTCTTCTAGCTCCAATTGGGAGACCCAGCACCCGCCCCTGTTCCCTTCGGGCTGTTGTTCTTTGTGTACACGTTGTTCATGTTGAATGGTTTCAGTTCTCCGATATTCCTTCGGATTGAATTTACTTTAAACCAATTTATAATTTTTTCCTCCTTCTTGCTTTTGCACCAAAACTGAGGAGCCCGTGATGCACGGGGGGTGTATAGGCAGAAGGGGAGGGGCTTTACACTTTTAGTGTAATACTTTGTGTGGCCTCCGGAGGCATAAGCTATACACCCAAGTGTCTGGGTCTCCCAATTGGAGCTAGAAGAAAAGGAATTTACGGTAAGTAAACAAAATTCCCTTCTTCTACAATTTTCCATTACTGATGCCTCTATTGCTTAAAAGAAACCAACCAGCAGAATTTTGTTATATAAAGTAAAGCCAGTGCCACAGTGGTTCTAGGAAGCGGATACCTTTTAAGTTGAGATTGATTTAGACCTTTTGCAGCATCTAAAACTCCAAAAATGCGCTCCTTGTTTGATTGGTGTGTGCATTGTCTTGAGACTGTGGGTCGGGTTTTGCATCTTTATTCCACCCCTTTATGGTTGACTGACCTTTATCTCCTCCCTGTCACAGTCGTCTGTAAAGGCCCAGTCACACACTACTTACCAGCGATCCCGAAAACTATGCGAACTGATAGGTATCGCAGGTAAGTCGCTGGTGATATGTCACTGAGTCAGATCTTACCAGTGATGCAGGAACAATACAGGTCGCAGTAGCGACCTGTATAACGATCTCAGCAGTCACTGTGACAGTGTCAAACACAGCGATGTGTCCTGCCCAGCAGGACATCGCCTTTGAAGAAAATGGCCTGGACCATTCTGCAACGACTAGAGATCTCACAGCAGGGGCCTGATCGCTGGTAGATGTCACACATAACAAGATCGCTAACGGGATCGCTACTGCATCACAGAAACCGTGACTCAGCTGCGATCTCGCTAGCGATCTCGTTATGTGTGACGGTACCTTTAAGTCTGTGCATAGCGCTATCTGCTGTACCATCTTATTGAAGACTGTGTCATCCTCCTTTCTACGTGTCCAATGAAGTGGCATTCGGCTTCCTAGTGCCAGTGTGGCACTGGCTTTATACTGCAAAATTCTGCTGGGTGAATCCTTTTAATCGGCAGTTGGCTACAGACTTTTATAAAAGCTTATGCTGCACGCTTTTTTTAAGAATTTAAGAAAATTTCTTGAGTGAAGGATTAGCGCACCTGCATTAAAAAACGCACCAAAAACGCACCTGTATTTTTACCGCGATTTGGTGCGTTTTTGGTGCGTTACCACTGGTTGCTCCCTGCGTTATTGTGCCATTATCTATGGTAACTAACGCAGTTAGCTGCAGAAAAGAAGTGACATGCTCATTCTTTTTCTTAAGAAAATCTACTGAAAGAATTTTCTTAAGAAAAAAACGCAGTGTGCGCACAGCTAATTTTTTTTTGCCATAGGTTTGGCTGGGGAATGTCTGCAGAAAGGTTACAAGAATTTCTCAAGAAATTTCTGCAGCAAAAACGCACCAAAAACTCAGGTACAAAACGCAGTGTGTGAACACAGCCTTACTGTGCAAACAAGTGTACGTAAAGACTCCACCCTTCAACCCACCTTTTTTGTACTTGCTATATGACAAACACCACTACTGCCTGTCCATTGTATGTAATATAGAGTATGGTGTGCTTAGTAAGCCTCCTTTTTCTGTTTGCAGTTCTTTTCACCATTGAATCCAGTCAGAGTTCACATAGAAATAGGAGCAGATGGCAGGGTAACTGGAGAAGCTGATGTTGAGTTTGCTACTCATGAAGATGCTGTGGCTGCAATGTCCAAAGATAAAGCAAACATGCGTAAGTAATAATAATAATAATAATTGTATCCATTTATATAGCGCTATTAATTCCACAGCGCTTTACATACATAAGTAACAATTTATACATGTCATGGCAGAGCGGAGTATATCACATAAAGGCCATTTTATGCACCAGTATTTTTCTCTCAATACATGCATTTTGTGTGGTGTTTTTGAGTGAGATGCAAGTGAAAAAATTTTCAGTGGTTGCCTAAACAAACTAGAACTTAAAAGGCAGGGTATGTTTTTGGGTTTTTTTTTAAAAAAAAAAAAAAAGCAGCGCATTTATCACACAACATCCAATGAAGTCAGATGACCCTTGCAGTCAATCACAAACTGCAGCAACCTAGCAGTTGGTGGAACAGTGACAAAACTGGTTCCAGACTGCCCATACCACAGATCGTCCTGCTCTGTATGTAGAAGTATAGTTGAGTCTTTGTTTTTTGTTTGTTTTTTCTCTTTTTTTCACTTGGCCATGTCTCCAGAGAAAAATGTTATTTTACCAGGACAGTCCATTTAACTCCTTCCTGACTGGGATATGCATGAGATATGTAGATATAGAGATATTGATATCTGTGTGTATAAAAAGAGATGTTTACAGTGCCTTGTGAAAGTATTCACCCCTCCCTTGTCACTTTTCGTGTTTTACTACCTCACAACAAAGGACAATAAAACTTTCACACTGAACTGCAGCAGTATTTATGGCCCCACAAGTTTGCCCCCCCCCCTGCCATAGTGATAGTTCTGTTTCATATAACTTGTTTTTTTTTTTTTGGTTTTTTTTTACTGCACTATTCTAAGTCCTGTTGTGTATAAATATGTGACTCGTCAGATTTTGTGTTATACCATGCCTGATGAAGAGACCTGAGTAGTCTCGAAAGCTTGCAATTACCATCTTTTCAGTTAGCCATTAAAAGGTATCAACCACTGAGGACTCTGTTCTTTTAAACAATTTTTTTACCTCACAACCTGGAATTTAACCTCTTTTGATGGTTTGCATCCGTTCATGTAAAGAACATGCTTACAACTTTTTATTGTGAAGCAAGCAACAAATAGAACAAAATAATTTAAAACTTCATTGTGCATAAGTATACACTCCTCTAAAGTTAGTATTTTTGTAGAGCCTTCTTTTGTGGCAATTACAACTGCAAGTCATTTTAGATAAGTGTCTGAGCTTTCAACATCTTGCCACTGGAATTTTTGTCCATTCCTCAAGGCAAAACTGCGCCAGCTCCTCAGATTTGCTGTTTACCAGAGGAAACCATCTACAAGTATGACCACACCTTGTCAATTGTTTTAAGGTCTGTGCTTTGACTAGGCCACTCCAATACATTTGTCTTTAATCCACTCGGGTTTTGCTTTAGCTGTACGCGTTGGGTCAATTGTCTTATATGAAGGTGAGCCTCCGTCCCAGTCTCATCACTATCAGACAACTGATAGGTTGACAGGTTTTGCTCAAGAATTTCTCTGCATCTTGTACCATTTTATATTCACCTCACTATTTTCCCTGTCCCGTCTGCCGAAAAACATCCCCACAGCATGATTCTGCCACCACCATGTTTCACACTGGGGGTGGTGTTCTTGGGGCGATGAGTTGTCACTAAACACATTTTACCTTAATCATCAAAAACTGCAATTTTGGACTCCTTTTACCACAGCACCTTCCTCCATACATTTGAGAAGTTTCCCACATGTCTTTTCCAAAACTAAATGAGTCTTCCAATTTTTGGCTATAACCAACCAAAAGCTTTTTTTTTTCTGGCCACTCTAAGGCCAGCTCTATGGCGTTATACGGCTTATTGTGGTCGTGTGGACAGATTTAATTCTCTGCTAGAGAACTCTGCAGCTCCTTCAGGGTAACCTTTTGGTCTCTGTGCTACCTCTTTGATTAATGCCCTCCTCTCCCAGGCTGATAGTTTTGGTGGGCATCCCTCCCTTGGCAGGTTTGTTGTGGTATCTTGCCATTTGGGATTTTTTTTTTTTTTATACAAGGAACCCAACCCTGTCTCAATGGTGATGTTTGGTTAGTGGTGCCTCTTGCTTAATGGCGTTTTCAAACAAACTATGGTCATTTTAAAGTTTTTATTTTTATAAATAAGACTTGGAATAATAACTTCCACAATTAGATGTTTTTAAAAAAAAAATAAAAAAAAATGTTCTTGTGCTGAGAGAATCTTATATATGTGCCCCTGCTACCGTGTTTTTCCAAAAATAAGACACCGTCTTACTTTTGAAGGGGGTATTATTCTTGGAGAAACACCCCCTCTAAAAAAGCAGGCCGCGCAAACCCCCCCCCCCCCCCCCCCCCCTACCCCCGACCCTTCCCAGTAGACTCATACTCGCCAGACCAGGACTTCTGCGTGGCTCCCAGGTCTTCCATGTGATCTCCGGTCGGTGCTGCACGCCGTCCTACCCTGCTGCTAGCTGACATACTGACGCGCGCAGCAGGCCACGCGCGCGCAGCACATCCAGCGCTTACGGCCGCAGGGAATGAAGCAAGTCGCGTGTCCTGCCGCAGGTCCTGTTCGTCGCGCTGCACCGCACTGCCTCTCAGGATTCTGCCGGCGAGAAGAGATCGGTGTTGCTGGATGAGGTGAGTGTGTATGCGATTTGATGTGTGTGTGTGAGCTGATGTGTGTGTGTGAGCTGATGTGTGTGTGTGTGAGCTGATGTGTGTGTGTGTGAGCTGATGTGTGTGTGTGAGCTGATGTGTGTGTGTGAGCTGATGTGTGTGTGTGTGAGCTGATGTGTGTGTGTGTGAGCTGATGTGTGTGTGTGTGTGAGCTGATGTGTGTGTGTGTGAGCTGATGTGTGTGTGTGTGTGAGCTGATGTGTGTGTGTGTGTGAGCTGATGTGTGTGTGTGTGTGTGAGCTGATGTGTGTGTGTGTGTGAGCTGATGTGTGTGTGAGCTGATGTGTGTGTGTGCTGATGTGTGTGTGTGTGTGAGCTGATGTGTGTGTGTGTGCTGATGTGTGTGTGTGTGTGTGAGCTGATGTGTGTGTGTGTGTGAGCTGATGTGTGTGTGTGTGAGCTGATGTGTGTGTGTGTGTGTGTGTGAGCTGATGTGTGTGTGTGTGTGTGTGTGTGAGCTGATGTGTGTGTGTGTGTGTGAGCTGATGTGTGTGTGTGTGTGTGTGAGCTGATGTGTGTGTGTGTGTGAGCTGATGTGTGTGTGTGTGAGCTGATGTGTGTGTGTGTGAGCTGATGTGTGTGTGTGTGTGAGCTGATGTGTGTGTGTGTGTGAGCTGATGTGTGTGTGTGTGTGTGTGAGCTGATGTGTGTGTGTGTGTGTGTGAGCTGATGTGTGTGTGTGTGTGTGTGAGCTGATGTGTGTGTGTGTGTGTGTGTGTGTGAGCTGATGTGTGTGTGTGTGTGTGTGAGCTGATGTGTGTGTGTGTGTGTGTGTGAGCTGGTGTGTGTGTGTGTGTGTGTGTGAGCTGGTGTGTGTGTGTGTGTGTGTGTGAGCTGGTGTGTGTGTGTGTGTGTGTGTGAGCTGGTGTGTGTGTGTGTGAGCTGATGTGTGTGTGTGTGTGAGCTGATGTGTGTGTGTGTGAGCTGATGTGTGTGTGTGTGAGCTGATTGTGTGTGTGTGTGTGTGTGTGTGTGTGTGTGTGTGTGTGAGAGCTGATGTGTGTGAGAGCTGATGTGTGTGTGTGTGAGCTGATGTGTGTGTGTGTGAGCTGATGTGTGTGTGTGTGAGCTGATGTGTGTGTGTGTGAGCTGATGTGTGTGTGTGTGAGCTGATGTGTGTGTGTGTGTGTGTGTGAGCTGATGTGTGTGTGTGTGTGTGAGCTGGTGTGTGTGAGCTGATGTGTGTGTGTGTGAGCTGATGTGTGTGTGTGTGAGCTGATGTGTGTGTGTGTGAGCTGATGTGTGTGTGTGTGAGCTGATGTGTGTGTGTGTGAGCTGATGTGTGTGTGTGTGAGCTGATGTGTGTGTGTGTGAGCTGATGAGTGTGTGAGCTGATGAGTGTGTGAGCTGATGAGTGTGTGAGCTGATGAGTGTGTGAGCTGATGAGTGTGTGAGCTGATGAGTGTGTGAGCTGATGAGTGTGTGAGCTGATGAGTGTGTGAGCTGATGAGTGTGTGAGCTGATGAGTGTGTGAGCTGATGAGTGTGTGTGCTGATGAGTGTGTGAGCTGATGAGTGTGTGAGCTGATGAGTGTGTGAGCTGATGAGTGTGTGTGCTGATTGTGTGTGTGTGCTGATGTGTGTGCTGATGTGTGTGCTGATGTGTGTGCTGATTGTGTGTGAGCTGATTGTGTGTGAGCTGATTGTGTGTGAGCTGATTGTGTGTGAGCTGATTGTGTGTGCTGATTGTGTGTGCTGATTGTGTGTGCTGATTGTGTGTGCTGATTGTGTGTGCTGATTGTGTGTGCTGATTGTGTGTGCTGATTGTGTGTGCTGATTGTGTGTGCTGATTGTGTGTGTGCTGATTGTGTGTGTGCTGATTGTGTGTGAGCTGATGTGTGTGCTGATTGTGTGTGAGCTGATGTGTGAGCTGATGTGTGTGCTGATTGTGTGTGCTGATTGTGTGTGCTGATTGTGTGTGAGCTGATGTGTGTGCTGATGTGTGCGATAGCTACAGGTCCTGCCGCTCTGTGTCGGGTGACTGTAATTGCTGGGTGCCGCTGTCTATAATGAAGTGTCCTGCAGTATCTGTAACCTTTTTAGCTGCACGGACACTTCATTATAGATCCACGACTAGGGCTTATTTTCGGGGGAGGGCTTATATTTAAGCCTTGCTCCGAAAATGCTGAAAATCCCTGCTAGAGCTTATTTTTGGGGGAGGTCTTCTTTTTGTTAAAACACTATGTACCAGGGCGGATTTGATTTAAATCTAACTGATTTTAAATCACTAGTCAGTAAGGCTTGATTTAAATCAGTGATTTAAATCAAAGTTTCTACCTAAACTAGTTCTTGCTACTTTAACATGCAAGTAGATGAAGATTTTTAGAATCACTTTTTATATTACTTTTTTCTCCCCAGTTTAATGGGTTAATCATTCATATTTGGACACCACTGTTCTGTTGTACTTAGGAAGGAGAAAAATAATCCTGACCTTAATAACAATTTAAATAGATTTATTCAACTGAAACAATAACAACATTACAGCATAAGTTATTTGCTTAAACAAACATCCATGTTTGTTAACTAATTTGGCTGAACAAAATATATATATATATATATATATATATATATATATATATATATATATATATATATATATATATATATATATATATATATATATATATATATATATATATATATATATATATATATATATAAAGAAACTTAGACTGTCAGCCCAGCCGACACATGAAAAACTTAAATACTACTGTCCCTGCTGTCCTGTGTAGCTCACTTGTCGTCATCATCCTCTTCTTCTTTGTTCCTATTCATAATCTGGAAAAGAAAAACAAGCTTTCCTGCTTTATTGGGTCCCAACCGATTTCTCAATTTAGAATGAATGAGTCCAAAGGAAGAGAATATTCTTTCAACGCCTGCAGAAGAAGCTACTGCTGTTAAGTGACATCATTACTTAAACAGTCTCTAAATCCAAGCGCTTAAGTGACTTCCACCAGTTTACTGGTGTGACCTTCCTTAAAATATCTTCAGCAAACCTATATTTCTTGAATGGTTCCCCCTTAGCTCTGAAGTTTATTATAGTTGGCATTAACCCCATTACGACAGCCTTACGGAGATAAACGGCGGCAGAATCAGGTCCTTATTCTGATCCGCCGTCTATAAACGGCGGTCAGAAAAAGGTAAATAGCGCCCCCCAGCGTCAGAAAATCTCTGGGGTTTCAGCTACTGGGGGTAGCTGAGAGACCCTGGAGATCATGATTCAGGCCGGTTTTTCCGGTCCCCGCTCACATGATCACCGGTATACACCGTATACCGATGATCATGTTATAGTAAATCACAGCGCTGGTAAACAATGATTTATCTCCCATCTGGCATGATCAAACATGTCAGCTGGGAGATAACTCTCCTCCCCCTGTCCCCTGGGGTCGCCAAAGTGCCCCCCCCCCCCCGACCCCAAAACCCCCCCCCCCCCCCAAAAAATCCAAGATGGCGGCGCGCACAGCAGCGCACCGCCCGCATTTACCCATTTCCTTTGACTTCTGTCGCATGTGCCATCACACATGCGACAGAAAACTCCTCCCCAGGCCCTGCCAGGTCACCCCTATTCCCACCCCGGTGTTCCCCGGTGTCCCCCGTACCTGTCGGAGCGCTGATCCCCGCGGCCCCCTCCTCCTTCACAGCAGACGCCGGTCACCTGTGCAGAGCACGGCTGTCAGCTCAGCTTCCTGCTTTGCTTGCAGAGACGCTGCTGCTGCTGCTCGCACTCTGCAGCTGTGACCCGGGGAGAGTGGGTGCAGATTCTTTGCACCCACTCTCCTCAAATGAAGGGTCTGCACTCCTAGAAAATGGGGGACACGTTCCCTGAGCGTGCCCACCGTATTCTAGAAGATCGTGGGACTTCCAAAATAGCTTACAGGAGATTTTTTTTTTTTCTTTTCAATAAATTGGTCAAAGAGGGATGGTTGGGGAGTGTTTTTTCAAATAAATTTTTTTTTTGTATTACTGTCAATTAGTTATGTCTGGTATCAAATAGATGCCGTGACATAACTAATTGCTGGGCTTGATACCAGGTGACATTACACATCTGGTATCAACCCCATTTATTACCCCGTTTGCCACCGCACCAGGGCGCGGGATGAGTTGGGGCAAAGCGCCAGGATTGGCGCATCTAATGGATGCGCCACTTCTGGGGCGGCTGCGGCCTGCTATTTTTAGGCTGGGAAGAGTCCAATAACCATGGCTCTTCCCACCATCAGAATACCAGACCCCAGCTGTCCGCTTCACCTTGGCTGGTGACCTAATTTGGGGGGACCCCACGTTTGTTTGTTTTTTAATTATAAATTTTTTTTAAAAAAAAACAGCTTGGGGAGCCCTCCAAATTGATCACCAGCCAAGGTGAAGCTGTCAGCTGTGGTTTGCAGGCTACAGCTGTCTGCTTTACCCTAGCTGGCTATCAAAAATAGGGGGGCCCTCACGTCATTTATTTTAATTTTTTTTTTTTCTTTTTGGGCTAAATAAAAGGCTAGGCACCCTTTAGTGCCACATAAGTCACTGAAGGGCGCCAGCTTAGAATATGCAGGGGGTGGGATGTTATATGTGTTTGACATCTATCCATTCATCCACTGTAGCATTTTAGGCTGTGTGCCCACAATCGGGGTTTGCAGCGTTTTGGGCGCAGAGTGTTTTTCCTGTGTCCATAACGCTGCATTGTGCAGTAGAGGCACAGTGGAAGGAATTTTAGAAATCCCATGCCCAATGTGCTTCTTTTCTCCGCAGCATCAACCGACCTGTGGTGCAGCTTCCCGAGCCTCAGCATGTCAATTTATGCTGCGGAGACTAGGGTGTTCTCTGCACGTAGAATAGAGCGAATTCCACAGCAGCCTGAACCCAAATCGTGGGCACGGGCAGCTGCATTCTCCCGTGGACAACACTCACATCTCTGCAGTAAGGCTGACACGGTGTACTAGATGCCGTGTCGCTGGATCATGGCCACATAGCCTAACAGTGAGAAATTTGTTGCTACAGCAACATTTTTGTGAAGGACCTGTGGAATCAAAATGCTTACTATACTCCTGAATAAAATCCTTGAGGGGTCCAGTTTCCAAAATGGGGTCACTTGTGGGGGGTTTCTGATGTATAGGTACCCAAGGGGCCCTGCTAATGTGACATGGTGCGTGCAATTTATTTCAACTATTCCAGAATTCAAATGGTGCTCCTTCCATTCCAAGCCCTCCCATTTATCCAAACAGAGATTTTTTGCCACATGTGGGGTATCCCTGCTCTCACAAGAAATTGGATAACAACCTGTGATCCATGTTTTGTTGTTGCCTCCTTGAAAAAGTGAGAAATTTGATTCTGAATCAACATTTTTGTGAAAAAAATGAAAATTTTCAATATGGCAACCTAAGCTTATCAAATTCTGTGAAGTGCTCGTGGATTCAAAATGCTCACTATACACCTAGATAAAAGCCTTGAGGTGTCTTGTTTCCAGAATGGGGTCACTTGTGGGGGAGCTCCACTGTTTACGCACCTTCGGGGCTTTCCAAATGCGACATAGCGTCCGCTAATGATTCCAACCAATTGTGCAGTCAAATGGCGCTCCTTCCCTTCCGAGCCTTGCCGTGCACCCAAACAGTTGATTTTCATCACACATAAGGTATCCGCATACTCAGGAGAAATTGCACAATAAATTTTATGCTGAATTTTTTCCTTTTACTCTTGATAAAAAACAGCTGTCTGGTTGAAGTAACAATTTTGTGGTAAAAATGTATTTTTTTTTATTTTCACAGCTCAACATTATAAACTTCTGTGAAGCACCTGGGGGTTCAGGGCACTCACCAAACATCTAGATAAATTCCTTGAGGGGTCTATTTTCCAAAATGTGGCCACATGTTGAGGAGCTTCACTGTTTAGGCACCTCAGGGGCTCTCCAAATGCAACATGGCATCCGCTATTGATTCCAGACAATTTTGCAGTCAAATGGCACTCCTTCCCTTCCGAGCCCCGCCGTGTGCCCAAACAGTTGATTTCCACCACATATAAGGTATCGCCAAACTCAGGAGAAATTGCACAATAAATTTCATGGTGATTTTTTTTCCTGTTACCCTTGTGAAAAAAAAGCTACCTGGTTGAAGTAACAATTTTGTGGTAAAATTTTATTTTTTTTATTTCATGGTTCAACGTTATAAACTTCTGTGAAGCACCTGGGGGTTCAGGGTACTCACCAAACATCTAGATAAATTCCTTGAGGGGCCTATTTTCCAAAATGGCGTCACTTGTGGGGGGTTTCTGCTGTTAAGGTACCTGAGGGGTCCTCCAAATGCGACATGGTGCCTGCAATCTTTTTCAGCCAAATCTCCTTTCCAAAATTCAAATATTGCTCCTTCAGTTCCAAGCCCTCCCACTTGTCCAAACAAAGGTTTCAGACCACATGTGAGGTATCACCGCGCTCATAAAAAAGTGGGTAACAAACATTGGGGTCAAATTTTTGGAATTACCTCTTGAAAAAGTGAGAAAATTGATGCTAAAGCAACATTTTTGAGGAAAAAAAATGAAAATTTTCAATATGACAATGTAACGTTATCAAAATCTGAAGTACCTGTGGGTCCAAAATTCTCACTATACCCTTAGATAGGAGCCTTAAGGGGTCTAGTTTCCAAAATGGTATCACTTGTGAGGGGTTTCTGCTGTTTAGGTACCTTTAGTGGATCTGTAAATGCAACATGGTGCCCGCAATCTGTTTCAGCCAACTTTGCTTTCCAAAATTCAAATATTGCTCCTTCTGTTCCCAGCCCTCCCATTTGTCCAAACAGAGGTTTCTGACCACATGTGGGGTATTAACGCGTTCATAAGAAAGTGGGGAACAAGTTTTGGGGTCCATTTTGTTGTGTTATTTCTTCTAAAAGTGAATAAATTTGGGGTAGAACAACATTTTAGGTAAAATTTTATTTTTTGCTTTTTTTCATTCCACTTTGCTCTAGTTCCTGTGAAGCACCTGAAGGGTTAATAAACTTCTTGGATGTGGTTTTGAGTACTTTGAGGGGTGCAGTTTTTAGAATGGTGTCACTTTAGGGTATTTTTTGTCACCTAGGCAGTCACTTCAAATGTGATGTGGTCCTTAAAAAAAATGGTTTTGTGAATTTTGTTGAAAAAATGGGAAATTGCTGATGAACTTTGAACCCTTCTAACTTCCTAACACCAAAAAATTTTGTTTCAGAAATTGCGCTGATCTAAAGTAGACAAGTGGGAAATGTTATTTATTAACTATTTTGTGTGACATAACTCTCTGGTTTATGGGCATAAAAATTAAAAGTTTGAAAATTGCAAAATTGTAACAATTTTCATCAAATTTCCGTTTTTTTTTTTTTTTTTTACAAATAAAAGCAAAAAATATCGTTCTAAATTTATAACTGTCATGAAGTACAATATGTCACGAAAAAACAATCTCAGAATCACCGGGATCCGTTGAAGCGTTCCAGAGTTATAACCTCATAAAGGGACACTGGTCAGAATTGCAAAAAATGGCCTGGGCATTAAGTACAAAACTGGCTTCGTCCTTAAGGGGTTAAAGATGGATGATTGCTGGATACCCATGTCATAGCTAACTCCTCTTCCTCAGCACTTAGGTTTTGACCCTGATATTGGATATTGACAATATTTGTCAAAAAATGAGCTGGAGTCAGTGCTTGTCCCATTCGTTTGATTACTGCTTGTAATTTAATTCTGTCCATGTGTAGTTCTGTTTTTAAGTGTTCACTCAGTTCCTTCCAAATTTCAACAGCATCCGCAATAAAACAGCTATTTTTCTGTATTTTGTTTAAAGCTTGAGAGATTGGTTTCAGGAAGCTCAGCATATGTTCAACATTTCTCTTAAGCCCAATGTTGAGGATTTTGGCCGTGACAGTGCCATCTATTTTATCTCGATTTTCTTCACAAAGTGTCATCAGAATAGGCCAGTTTTTGATATACTGCTCAAAACAGTCCACCACAGAGTTCCATCTAACATCTTGTGGGAGCGTTAGCTTGGTTCCACCCATCCTTTTCAGAGCTGCTGCAGCAAAATGATTATTACGGAAGTATTTAGCAATTTCAACAACATTAGCCTTTATTTCTGGAACACTTAAGTCTTTGGCTAAGAGGTGCATCAAATGAGCACTGCAACCATATGTTATTAGCAGCTTTGTATTCCCTGCTCTTCTAAATCTCTTCTCATCTTGGATACGTTTGCAGCATTGTCAGTGACCAAACTGCGTACTAGACATTTGAATTTTTGTTCACATGTCGTTATAGCTTTTACTGCCACTTGTAAGTATTCTGCTGTGTGCATTTCCTGACGTATCAGTTGTTTGTGCAAGGAAGACTTTACCTTCTTCTGTCATACAAGCACGTACAATAGGATCATTGTGGACATTACTCCACCCATCAATACTTAGGTTAACAATTTTACCCTTCAGAGCTGTTGCACATTGCTCCATTTCTGTCATACACTTGATCCAGCAGTTTCCCTGCAACATCAGCTCTGCTGGGTGGACTGTATCCTGGTCTCAGTGACTGAACCATATTAATGAAATGTGGGTTCTTAGTCAGACGGAAAGAAGAGTTTGTTGCATAAATAAACTGGGCAATTTTTTCATCAATCAACTCTTTTTCTAATCTGCTAGTTCTTATCACAAACCTATCTATGGTGGTTCCAGGAGGTAAAGGTTTTTTCTTCCTTTTGGGTGATGGTGAGATGTGGCTGTGGGTGTCTGATGATGATGATGCTGCTGCTAATGAAGCACTATCCTGGATGGATAACTCTGAAACTGTAGAACAAGATGATTGTGATCTTGGAGGTGGATAGTTTCCAGAATCCATGAATTCCCCTAAACAAAAAAAGTCAATGCTGTTATTTTATTGTTTATTATACAATTTCTGTTTATTGTACACAACACATCACTGCCCCAAAAGGAATATTTGTTTTTCTTAATAACTGTACCAAATGACCGTAACATGCAGTAATAAGAAATATAATTTTTCTCATACATGACAGTTCAGTCTTTAGAAATAGGATTCAATAAAAATGTTTACCAACTTGAAGATCCTGCCTGTTCTGATGTGTTTCTTTGGTCATCTTCATCACCGCACTTCTCATGATGTTGCCTCATTCGCGCCACCAGGCCTTGCATCTTTGTTGCATCGTTTGCATTTTGCACGCATGCCTGCCTTACCGATAGGCGAATGAGCTTTATTAAAATATTCCCAAACTGGATCTCTTTTACGGCCTGCTGCCATTATAAGGAAATAATGTAATAAACCTCAGATCGTACACACAAACAGATCCAGACTTGTCTGTCTGTGGCTATGCTGCAGTATTGTGCTCAGTTTCACTTTCATTTTCTTGTCTGCTTGCCCTTCCTCCTCCTCCTCACACTTAGATTCACATTCTTCTTGTGTTGTGCAGATCTATTCCACTCCAAACAATCAGAAACATATTGTCTAACTTCTTGGACTTGGCACTGAAGGGGTTGATTCTGTATTCATAGGTTTGTAGAACAATAGGATTAAGGTCTTTTTCTCAACTCCTGTTCATGTTGTAATATTTTTGCCGTGAAGAAGAGGCTGGGACCTCTGCGGAGTCAAATTCAGTTTTAAGAACTGCATCTGTGATAATATAGGAGAGAAACTGCCCACTAATCCTACAGAAACCTCTGGAAGAGCATGGCATTGTGAATGTTACACATATACAGCCTTTATTCTACTGAGTTAAATAACTCAGCTTTATCATGATGGAAGAACCTTTGGATGGTAAAATATTTAACTCAAAAAGCAGTTTATTGAAAAAAATCCGATTTAAATCAAAAAATCCGTTTGTTTTTTTTTTGTTTTTTTAAAAAAAAAATAAATTGATTTTTATCCACCCTGGAGGTGAGATTGGGGATAGCTACCTTACAGGATGGATCTAGGCAGCATGATCGCAGCAGATGGAAGAGGCAGCAGATCCGAGGGGGAGAAGTGGGAGAGGGGGCAGCAGATGAAAAGGATGGGAGAGTGCGGGCAGCAGATCGGGGAGGGGCGCAGCGGCTGATGGGGAGTGCGGTTGCAAATGCAGGGGCACAGCGGCTGCGGATGGGGGGGAGGCAGCAGAAGGAGCAGATGGAGGTGCAGGGGCGCAGCAGATGATCTGGGGCAGTGGCTGCAGCGGCGGATGATCGGGGACAGCGGTGGATCGGGGTGACTTACCGATGGTCACCCGCAGGGATCGTTCTCCTCAGCTTCCACGGACGGAGAAGCTGAGGAGAGCGATCACCTACAGATCACCGGCCCTACATACACGGTGATTGGAGAGATGGTCACAAGGCTGATCTCTCCAATCAGAGCTGGGGGAGGGTGCAGCAAAGGTCACCCAGCTCTCCACTGCTGGAAGATGAATGGGCTGTAGCCGGCGCGTGCACAGATGAGATCTTGAGCAGAGAGCTTTGCCTCCTGTGACCCCTCTCCTCCACCTCCTGGTAAGCTACATTCGGATTATAAGACGCACCTTCCCATAGGAAATCATTGCAATGCAAACGATTCGTTCCACAACGTGTTAAATTTTCCATCCTGGTCCCCTATTGTCATTCCACACAAACATGTACAAACACACACAAACATGTACAAACACACACAAACATGTACAAGCTCGTACATGCGCACACACAAGCTCGTACAAGTGCACACACGCACATATTATATGCTCACCTTACCTTCCATTCCATCGCCAGTCTCCTGGGACTTGCTCTTCTCTGGTACGGCGCCGGGCGGTGTATCGCGTTACCATAACGACAAGGGAGGAACTTCCTGGCCAGAGTGCTGACGTCAAAGGCAGAGCTGCTTGCCTCTGATTGGCCAGCGCGCTGCCTTTTAGTAGCGGTGACAGGAAGTTCCTGCCTCGTTGCTATGGATGCCGATACACAGCCTGGAGTGGAGCAGCGAAATACAGGACCCAGGAGGCCGGCGATGAAACGAAAGGTACACATTGTTATATTATATGCTCACCTTACCTTCCATTCCATCGCAGGCCTCCTGGGTCTTGTAGTTCGCCGCGAGGACGTTGCTATGTACCCGGGAACTACAAGAACCATGAGACCGGCGGTGGAATGGAAGGTAAGGTGAGCATACTGTATGTGCGTGTGTGTTTGTGCATACATGTGTTTTTGTGTGGACTGCAAGTGCGGGTCACAGCACGGTGGATGGACTGAACCGGAAGTGTGTGCAGTGAGGATTTCGCTCGTACAGCAAAGCTTTCTCTTTAAAGCGGGTTACAAATTTACAGAAAGCTTTGCTTGTTAAGCGAAATTCTCGTTAAGTGGGTTACTTGTTAAGCGAGGTACCACTGTAGGTAAAATCACTGCCTCCTATAAATGCTAGCCAGCCCCTGGGCAGTGGACTGTAAATGCCACTGTCAGATTTGACAACACATTTAAAAAGTTAAGAGCATTTTTTGCAGCTTAGCATTGATGCAGGCTAAGGAGATAATGCACATCAGAGATGGACCCAACATGAAACATACTGGTAATATCCTGTCATATGTTCAGAAGGTTTTAATCTTTATTGTACAATGTAAGGTCTGAATTCAAGGATTCCAGGGAATAAGTCTGCCCTGGCCATGTAATTATCACGTTAGTGTTAAAGCCAATTTTACATGACTTAACCCCTTATTGACCTCTGACACACATTTTCATTATTTGCAGGAGGTGTTTTCTAAGCCTTTTCTCCCCTAAATTATTTTAATTTTCACTACGTAATATGTTACAATGAAAGGTGTCATACAAAAATAGCAAGCCATGATCTGGTTATGTGGAATAAAAAGTAAAAACATAGATTTTGGAAAAAGGGAGAAAAGTGATTTTTTTTAAAAAAAAAAATAAAAAAATACACTTCCGGGTTAGGTTTATGTAAATTTTGAAACGTACATAATTTTTTTTCTTTTTATATCTATATAGAGCACAGATATGTGGAGCTATTTCTGAACTCAACAGCTGGTGGATCTAGCAGTGCGTACAGTAGCCAGATGATGGGAGGACTTGGTACGTATGAGTCATATTTGTGTGCTATAAGTTTTTTAGATTAATATTTTTAAAACCTGTTGATCCAAACTACTACATAAATATCACTAGTGTTTATGGTGTCTTCTGGTTGTTGTTGTGCAGTAACCAGGGAACTGTTTTTAATTTTCATATTGTTTTGATAATTTTGCAGCAGCAGGCACACAAACAAATTATGGCAGTCCTGGCTCACAGGCCATGAGTGGCAGTTATGGTGCAGGATATGGAAGTCAAGCCAGCTTAAGTGGTTATGGTAAGTTTTCTTATTACTAACCAATCACAGTATGGCAATGTGCCCAGGTTCTGTTATACGCCCAGTTGTTGAAGGGAAAATTTGCATGATTATTACTGAGGCATATCTTTAAAAACAAGGAAAAAAAGTACAATCTGTGGAGAGCATTCATTAGTGGAGGCACTCTGTATAAACTGAAAATTTCTTAAAGAAAATTTCTTTAACCCCTTTACGACCAAGGATGTACTGGTACGCCCTTGGCAGTGTCTGTCCAGTTACTGCGGTAATCCCTGCACATGTCTGCTGGTCTGATTAGGAGACGTGCGGCTAAGAGGCGCAGGTGGATCAGAGACTAGTCTGCACCTGTAAACCCCTTAGATCATGCTTTCAAACTCTGACAGACTGGTGTAAAAGGCCGTGGTGGGGATCGCGCTATTCGCTGTGCTTGACACGATCACGGGGCGCCAGTGTGTTACCATGACAGTATGGGGTCAGATGATCCCCCTGACACTGTCAGTTACTTCCTTTAAGAGTCGGCAAAAGCGATCTCTTGTATGTAGTCAAACACTAGTTAAAAAAAGAGTTCAAATCTCACCTCCCCCACCTGATTGGCCCCATTGATAATAAAGCAATTAACAAAAATGCACATGTTTGGTATTGTCACATTCAGAAATGCCCAATCAATTTATAAAATCAATCTGATTGGTGCACAGCGTAGTGAAAAAAAAACTTTTATTTTTTTCGTTTGTTGCCGCAACATTGCATTAACATGCAGTAACAGGCCATCAAAACATCGCATCTACACAAATGGTATAATTAATAATTATATAAGCTGTCACAGAGCCCCAGATCCTGAAAAATGATAACTTTTTGGGTCTCCGAAAATGGCGACAAAAGCATTCTTTTTTTGGACAAGCTTCTGAATTTTGTTTCACCCCTTAGATAAAAGTATACATGTTTGATATCTATGAACTCGTACAGACTTGAGGCATCATAACAACTCATCAGTTTTACTATATACGGAACCTGTTGAATTTAAGAAACCCATTGTGGAGTTCCACTTTTTTCACTTTCCTCACATTTGAAATTTTTTTTTTCCCAGTTTTCCAATACACTGGTTAAATAAATGGAGTCATTCAAAAGTACTGGTTGTCCAGCAAAAAAAACCCTTATGGCTATATTTTCCGAAAAATAAAGTTATGGCTTTCAGAAGACTAGGAGCAGGATGAAAATGGAAAAATATCTGGTGTGAAGGGGTTAAATAGTCTAATCTGCATATGGCAGGTTGTAGAGCAGGGGGAGCTGAGCAGAATATATCTGCTTCCAAATACTGAGGTAAATTCACCCAATAGTCAACCTGTGTTCTCAATGTTTAAATCTGCTCTTTTGTAGGATTTCAATACAGTTGGTGGACCTGTCAGTGACTGACCACTGTCTCCGTATCCACGCTTATTCTAAAAAAGCTGTCATTTGCTAATGTGACTAACCACTGGACCAAAAATCACACAAAAAGCAGAGGTTTAAGCGATCAGGTCACACGTACTTGTTAATTATTTGAGGGTATGTTTTTTTGGGGGTTTTTTCCCTCCAGTATTTGTAAGCCAAAACTATGTGTGGGTAAATAAAGCCTTAAAGGGAACCTGTCACCTAGAATATGCGTTCTGACCTATCAGCAGACGCACGTGTTCCCTAATTACACCTCCCTACCCATCCCTGTGTTATAAAATTGTATAATAGGAAAGTAATGTTTTATTACCTTCATATTTCGTATGTAAATAGCAGGGAATGTGATCACAGGGGCGGCGTCTTGCCCTATGGATGTCTGCATATTTCCGTGGTATCACGCCCCTGTGGGCGTGATGCCATGGAGCGATGTCCTCATTGCTCATTCTATCCTGTGCGCATTGCAGGTTTCTCTTCCGGGTTCTCCTTGTCAGTTTCAGACGCGCACTAAGCATGCGCAATGCGAGTCTGAAGCCGGCGATTGCACACCCGGAAACTAAGCCTGCTGCAATGCGCGCAGGATAGAATGAGCGATGGGGACGTCGCTTCATGGTATCACGCCCACAGGGGCGTGATACCACGGAAACATGCAGACGTCCATGGGACAAGGCGCCGCCCGTGACCACATTCCCTGCTATTTACATACGAAATATGAAGGTAATAAAATGTTACTTTCATATTATACAATTTTAGAACACATGGATGGGTAGGGAGGTGTAATTAGGGCACACATGCGTCTGCTGATAGGTCAGAACGCATATTCTAGGTGCAGTGTTTCTTTTATTTTTTTTTTTTCCTCATTGTTTTACTTCTGGTTTTGGCTTACAAATAAAATACTGAGGTAAAAAAAAAAAAACTCACCAAATGGCCGAAAACACAGGTTATACGGAATCTTTTCTTTACGTGGTTACTTACATATAAATCTGCTCATCTACCCCTGCTGAATAACATGCTGCTGGTAAACTGGATTGCATTTTCATAGAGGACAGGTTCCCTTTATACAGTAGATCAGTTTCTGGTGATGGTGTTTATTAAGGGGTTTAGATTGAGAAATTTATAATAGTGAGAGATTTCTCTTATTCTGCTTCCCTTAAATGTTTCTAAATCATATATATTTTTTTCTATTTTATTAAGGAAATCAAAGTGGTCTAAACAACAGTTACTACAGCAGTGGAACACGTGGCTCGCTAGGAGTGAACGGACTTGCCGGAATGTCTAGCAGCATGAACATGAGTGCTGCATGGGGAATTTGAATTTATTTTTATTTTTTTTCTTTGAACTCCGCTTACTGAGACCATTTTAATAACTTAATGTTTTTTTTAGTTTAAGAAGATATTAAATGTTGTAACTATAACATGCAGCCTCTCTTTGTGAATTTGAGTTCCTGGGTTTTTTTTTTTTGTTTGTTTTTTTTTATTTGCTTTAACAGTACTTAAAATAATTGTGCCTGCCATAATCTTTAATGCATAATGAATTTTTTTTTTCTTCCATATGAAATTTGAAGGTGTGATATCTTTATTTTTATTTTTTTTTTTGCATTTTATATATATATATTTTTTTTTTTTTGGCTATGTCTCTTCCCTTTCTTCCAGCTTTGGCATATGTATAGCTGTTTCTCACTCTTGACCAATAAATTTGAAAACCATATTTTGAGGCGTTTAATTGTTGGTTTGTTTTTTTTTCCCAGCACCACTTCATTGCATTTCCTTTCCACCCTGTTTTCCACTGTATATGAAGCCTACAATATATTCTAGTTAGTGATTACTGACTAGGCTGAATTGTAGATTTCATATAATTATAAACTAACTTTCTTCGTCGCTCTATTGGGAGACCCAGACAATTGGGTGTATAGCTACTGCCTCCGGAGGCCACACAAAGTATTACACTTAAAAGTGTAAGGCCCCTCCCCTTCTGCATATACACCCCCCGTGGGATCACGGGCTCCTCAGTTTTCATGCTTTGTGCGAAGGAGGTCAGACATCCACGCATAGCTCCACTGTTTTTAGTCAGCAGCAGCTGCTGACTATGTCGGTTGGAAGAAAAGTGGGCCCATATGGGGCCCCCAGCATGCTCCCTTCTCACCCCACTCTTGTCGGCGGTGTTTGTTAAGGTTGAGGTATCCATTGCGGGTACAGAGGCTGGAGCCCACATGCTGCTTTCCTTCCCCATCCCCCTCAGGGCTCTGGGTGAAGTGGGATCTTACCGGTCTCCAGGCACTGAGACCGGGCTCCATCCACAGACCCAGAGAACCTGCTGGATATGAAGCTGAGTATCGTCAGGGACAGGGCCCTGCTACATTAAGGTACTCTGTGTCCCCGTACACATCGCGCACACACACACCATGTATTAGGAACTGCCGCGCCGGCCGCTGCTGGGTGTTTTTACACTGTGGCGCGGCTGGGACTTGTGGTGCGCCGGGGACTTCCGCGCTGGCCGTGCACATAGGACGGCCGCGCTTATAAAGTCAGTGCCGAGAGCTGGAGTCTGCTTTGCATTCTCCAGCCCCCTCACTGGACACAGTGGGACGCCAGTTTCCCGCTCTTGTCTGGGGCACGCCCACGGCCCGCCCCTCTTGACAGGACGCCGGCAGCCATTCCTGTTTGCAGTCTGAGCTGGAGAAGGGAGACAAGCTCTGGGCAACCAGTCACAGGATTCTGGCGACCACACACCCGCTTTTGTGCGGGCGGTAAGCAGCACCTGAAGTGCTGACCCCACTAATGCCGAAGTGTTCATTTGTACTTTATGCTTGTATGCTATACACTGCACTGTACGGTCGCTATTCTTGGCTATATACCCTCCTAGATGGCTAGACAACAGCAGCAAAAAGCAAGGGTGCTAAGGCACAGGCTTTCTATGCTGCTTGTATTGCATGTGCTGAAGTGTTCATTTGTACTTTATGCTTGTATGCTATACATTGCACTGTACGGTCGCTATTCTTGGCTATATACTCTCCTAGATGGCTAGACAACAGCAGCAAAAAAGCAAGGGTGCCAAGGCACAGGCTTTCTATGCTGCTTGTACTGCATGTGATACTGTTCCACCGGCAGGTTCCACTGACCCCCATTGTGTTCAATGCTCCCCTGTAGCACTTGCTCAGCCGGGGTCTCTGCTAGAGGTGGCCAAAGGAACCACCTGTGAACCCTGTCCAGGGACAGGGACGGAGTTGCAGTTTCGGCTGATAGATTGTCTGTGACTATGACTAACATCTTAGAGACTTTGCAGTCCAGACAGACCATGGGCAATGTTGATTCAATGCTCCCTGGCCACCCTCATTTGGAACAAATCAGTGCTACGGGGGGGTCCCATGCATCCCAGGGTGAAGGCTCTGACACGGACGACAGTCCCAGACAGCCTAAGCGAGCTCGCTGGGAGCGGCACTCGGCTTCATCACTGGTCAGGGTCCCAGCAGGAGGACTCTCTGTATGATGAGGCAGACGTAGCTGATCAGGACTCTGATCCTGAGACCGCTCTCAATCCGGATACACCGGATGGTGACGCCATAGTGAATGATCTTATAGCGTCCATCAATGGAATGTTGGATATTTCTCCCTCAGCTCCTCCAGTGGAGGAGTCAGCTTCACAGCAGGAGACATTCCATTTCAGTATCTCAAGCGTAAATTGAGTACTTTTCTGGCCACTCTGACTTCAGAGAAGCAGTTCAGAAACACCACGCTTATCCAGATAAGCGTTTTCTTCGGCGCTCTATTGGGAGACCCAGACGATTGGGTGTATAGCACTGCCTCCGGAGGCCACACAAAGCAATTACACTAAAAAGTGTAAGGCCCCTCCCCTTCTGGCTATACACCCCCAGTGGGATCACTGGCTCACCAGTTTTCTGCTTTGTGCGAAGGAGGTCAGACATCCACGCATAGCTCCACTGTTTGTAGTCAGCAGTAGCTGCTGGCTCTATCGGATGGAAGAAAAGAGGGCCCATATGGGGCCCCCAGCATGCTCCCTTCTCACCCGCGGTTGGTGCTTGTAAGGTTGAGGTACCTATTGCTGGTACGGAGGCTGGAGCCCACATGCTGTTTTCCTTCCACATCCCCTGGAGGGCTCTGTGGAAGTGGGATCTTGCCGGCCCCCAAGCCCTGGGGCCGGGCTCCATCCACAGACCCATAGAACCTGCTGGATGTGGAGCGGGAGTGCCGTTCAGGGACAAGGCCCTGCAACTTTCAGGTACTCTGTGTCCCCGGCAGGCACGGACACTCTCAGGGCTTGCTGAGCGTTGTAGTGCGCCGGGGACAGCGGCGCTGTACGCTGGGGGTTAGGTCACTGCAGCTTTGCTGAGTGACGTTGTGTATTGGGAACTACTGCGCCGACCGCTCCTGGAGCGGCGGCGCAGCTGCGACTTGTGGTGCGCCGGGGGCTTTGCGCCGACCGCGCTTTTACTACGGCGGCGCTTCTAACTTTAGCCCCCGGCTTCTGCGGCCTAGCGCCGCTTCGTTCCCGCCCCCACCCTGTCAATCAGGGTAGGGGAGAGACGCTGCTCAATAGGCAGCGCCGAGGGCTGGAGCTTTATTTACATGCTCCAGCCCTCTCACTAGGCACAAGGGGAAGCAGACTTCCCGCTCTTCGTCGGTGTACGCCCAGGGCCCGCCCCCCCTCTCCACAAGGACGCCGGCAGCCATTACACATGCGATCTGGCTGGGGAGAGGCAGCAGGCTCTGGGAGACCCAGACTAGAGGGATTTCTGGCGACCACACACCGCTCCTAAGCGGGCGGTAAGCTGCACAGTAGTGCTGGCCCCACTAGTGCCTCAGTGATATATAGTGTACTTTTGTCTTGGTACCATATATATATATATATATATATAGTTGCACTGTAGGTCGCTTCTTGGCTGGACACCCTGTACTGCTCTGAGGAGGCAGCAACATGTCATCCGCAAAACGCAAGGCTGCCAAGGCACGGGCTGTGTGCACGGTTTGTGCTGCATGTGGGGCTGATCTACCGGCAGGCTCCAATGATTCACATTGTGTGCAATGTTCAGTCCCAGTGGCACTTCGTCAGCCAGAGCCTATTGTGGTGGTAGCCCAGGCAGAGACGCCTGTGAACCCTGCCCCGGTGACGGGGACAGACTTTGCAGTGTTTGCTGATAAAATGTCTGAGGCTATGACAAAAATCCTGGAGACCTTGCAGGCCAGGCCAGTTCCTCAGACCATGGACACTGCTGTGGCTATGCTCTCTGGTCCCCCTCAGTTGGAACTAATCCGTACTTCAAGGGGGTCTCAAGCATCACAAGCTGAAGTCTCTGACTCAGATGACAGTCCCAGGCAGCCTAAGCGAGCTCGCTGGGAAAGACCCTCCACGTCATCACACTGCTCAGGGTCTCAGCGAGAAGAATCTCTCTGTGATGAGACTGAGGACGGTGATCAGGATTCTAATCCTGAGGCCCCTCTCAATCTGGATGCCCCTGAGGGTGACGCCATGGTTAATGACCTTATATCGGCAATTAATAGACTGTTGGATATTTCTCCCCCAGCTCCTTCAGCAGAGGAGGCAGCTGCACAGCAGGAGAAGTTCCATTTCCTGTATCCCAAGCGTAAATTAAGTGCTTTTTTGGACCACTCTGACTTCAGAGAATCAATCCAGAAGCACGACGCTCATCCAGACAAGCGTTTCTCTAAACGTTCTAAGGATACCCGTTATCCTTTTCCCTCTGAAGTAGCCAAACGCTGGACCCAGTGCCCAAAGGTTGATCCCCCAATTTCCAAGCTTGCGGCTAGATCCATAGTCGCAGTAGAGGATGGCGCTTCACTTAAAGATGCCAACGACAGACAGATGGACCTTTGGTTGAAATCTGTCTATGAAGCTATCGGCGCGTCGTTTGCTCCAGCATTCGCGGCCGTGTGGGCACTCCAAGCTATTTCAGCTGGTTTAGCACAGGTGGATGCTATCATACATCCAGCAGTGCCACAGGTGGCGTCCCTAACTTCGCAAATGTCTGCGTTTGCGACTTATGCTATCAATGCTGTCCTAGAATCTACGAGCCGTACCTCTATGGCAGCCGCCAATTCTGTGGTTTTGCGCAGAGCCTTGTGGTTAAAGGACTGGAAAGCAGATGCTGGTTCCAAAAAATGCTTAACCAGCTTGCCATTATCTAGAGACAGACTGTTTGGTGAGCCATTGGCTGAAATCATAAAACAGTCCAAGGGTAAGGACTCTTCCTTACCACAGCACAGAGCAAGTAAATCTCAACAGAAAAAGTGGCAGTCGAGGTTTCGGTCCTTTCGAGGCTCGGGCAAGCCCCAATTCTCCTCGTCCAAAGGGACTCAGAAAGGACAAGGGAGCTCAGATTCCTGGCGGGCTCACTCACGCCCCAGGAAAGCAAATGGAGGAACCGCTTCAAAGGCGGCTACCTCATGACTTTCGGCCTCCTCCCTCCGCATCCTCGGTCGGTGGCAGGCTCTCCCGCTTTTGCGACATTTGGCTGTCTCAGGTCAAAGACCGGTGGGTAACAGACATTTTGTCTCGCGGGTACAGAATCGAGTTCAGTTCTCGGCCTCCACTTCGGTTCTTCAGAACCTCCCCACACCCCAACCGAGCAGATGCCCTGCTGCAGGCGGTGGACTCTCTAAGAGCAGAAGGAGTCGTGATCCCTGTCCCCCCTCTAGAACGGGGGCGAGGATTTTACTCCAATCTCTTTGTGGTTCCAAAAAAGGACGGCTCCTTCCGTCCTGTTCTGGACCTAAAACTGCTCAACAAGCATGTGAACGCCAGGCGGTTCCGGATGGAATCCCTCCGCTCAGTCATTGCCTCAATGTCCCAAGGAGATTTCCTAGCATCAATAGACATCAAAGATGCTTATCTCCACGTGCCGATTGCTACGGAACACCAACGCTTTCTGCGCTTCGTGATAGGAGACGAACATCTTCAGTTCGTGGCTCTGCCATTTGGTCTGGCGACAGCCCCCCGGGTGTTCACCAAGATCATGGCAGCAGTGGTAGCAGTCTTGCACTCTCACGGACACTCTGTGATCCCTTACTTGGACGATCTACTAGTCAAGGCACCCGCTCAGGAGGCATGCCAACTCAGCCTGAATTTTGCACTGGAGACTCTCCAGGCGTTCGGGTGGATCATCAACTTCCCAAAGTCAAATCTGTCACCGACCCAATCACTAACGTATCTTGGCATGGAGTTTCATACTCTCTCAGCGATAGTGAAGCTTCCGCTGAGCAAGCAGCGGTCACTACAGACAGGGGTGCAGGCTCTCCTTCAAAGTCAGTCGCACTCCTTAAGACGCCTCATGCACTTCCTCGGGAAGATGGTGGCGGCAATAGAGGCGGTTCCGTTTGCGCAGTTTCATCTGCGTCCACTTCAATGGGACATTCTCCGCCAATGGGACGGGAAGTCGACATCCCTGGACAGGAAAGTCTTCCTTTCCCAGACGGCCAAGGACTCTCTGCAGTGGTGGCTCCTGTCCACCTCATTATCACAGGGAAGATCCTTCCTACCACCGTCCTGGGCGGTGGTCACGACAGACGCGAGTCTGTCAGGGTGGGGAGCAGTGTTTCTCCACCACAGGGCTCAGGGTACGTGGACTCAGCAGGAGTCCATCCTTCAGATCAATGTTCTGGAAATCAGAGCAGTGTTTCTTGCCCTACTAGCCTTCCAGCAGTGGCTGGAAGGGAAGCAGATCCGAATTCAATCGGACAACTCCACAGCGGTGGCATACATCAATCACCAAGGAGGGACTCGCAGTCGGCAAGCCTTCCAGGAAGTCCGGCGCATTATGATGTGGGTGGAAGCCACGGCCTCCACCATATCCGCAGTTCACATCCCCGGCGTAGAAAACTGGGAAGCAGACTTCCTCAGTCGCCAGGGCATGGACGCAGGGGAATGGTCCCTTCACCCGGACGTGTTTCAGGAGATCTGTCGCCGATGGGGAAGGCCGGACGTCGACCTAATGGCGTCCCGGCACAACAACAAGGTCCCAACATTCATGGCACGGTCTCGCGATCAAAGAGCTCTAGCAGCAGACGCCCTAGTGCAAGATTGGTCGCAGTTCCGGCTCCCTTATGTGTTTCCACCTCTGGCACTCTTGCCCAGAGTGCTACGCAAGATCAGATCCGACTGCAGCCGCGTCATACTCGTCGCTCCAGACTGGCCGAGGAGGGCGTGGTATCCGGATCTGTGGCATCTCACGGTCGGCCAACCGTGGGCACTACCAGACCGACCAGACTTACTGTCCCAAGGGCCGTTTTTCCATCGGAATTCTGCGGCCCTCAACCTGACTGCGTGGCCATTGAGTCCTGGATCCTAGCGTCTTCAGGCTTATCCCAAGGGGTCGTTGCCACCATGAGACAGGCTAGGAAGCCCACGTCTGCTAAGATCTACCACAGAACGTGGAGGATATTCTTATCCTGGTGCTCTGCTCAGAGAGTGTCTCCCTGGCCATTTGCATTACCTACCCTTCTTTCTTTTCTCCAATCTGGGTTAGAAAAAGGTTTGTCGCTCGGCTCCCTTAAAGGGCAAGTCTCGGCGCTATCCGTCTTTTTTCAGAAGCGTCTAGCACGACTTTCTAAGGTGCGCACGTTCCTACAGGGGGTTTGCCATATAGTTCCCCCGTACAAGCGGCCGTTAGATCCATGGGATCTGAACAGGGTACTAGTTGCCCTCCAGAAGCCGCCCTTCGAGCCTCTGAAGGAGGTTTCACTTTCTAGACTTTCACAGAAAGTGGCTTTTCTGGTAGCGATCACATCTCTTCGGAGAGTGTCTGAGCTAGCAGCGTTGTCTTCCAAGGCTCCCTTCCTGGTCTTCCACCAGGACAAGGTAGTGCTGCGCCCCATTCAGGAGTTTCTCCCGAAGGTGGTATCCTCTTTTCATCTTAATCAGGATATCTTTTTGCCTTCGTTTTGTCCTCATGCAGTTCATCGGTATGAGAAGGATTTACATTTGTTAGATCTGGTGAGAGCACTCAGAATCTACATTTCCCGCACAGCGCCCCTGCGCCGTTCGGATGCACTCTTTGTCCTTGTCGCTGGTAAGCGCAAAGGGTCGCAGGCTTCTAAGGCCACCCTGGCTCGATGGATCAAAGAACCAATTCTTGAAGCCTACCGTTCTGCAGGGCTTCAGGTTCCATCAGGGCTGAAGGCCCATTCTACCAGAGCCGTGGGTGCGTCCTGGGCATTGCGACACCAGGCTACGGCTCAACAGGTGTGCCAGGCAGCTACCTGGTCGAGTCTGCACACTTTCACCAAACATTATCAGGTGCATACCTATGCTTCGGCGGACGCCAGCCTAGGTAGAAGAGTCCTGCAGGCGGCAGTTGCCTCCCCGTAGGGGAGGGCTGTCTTGCAGCTCTAACATGAGGTATTTCTTTACCCACCCAGGGACAGCTTTTGGACGTCCCAATCGTCTGGGTCTCCCAATAGAGCGCCGAAGAAGAAGGGAATTTTGTTACTTACCGTAAATTCCTTTTCTTCTAGCTCTTATTGGGAGACCCAGCACCCGCCCTGTTGTCCTTCGGGATTGTTGGTTTGTTTGCGGGTACACATGTTGTTCATGTTGAACGGTTTTCAGTTCTCCGATGTTACTCGGAGTGAATTTGTTTAAACCAGTTATTGGCTTTCCTCCTTTTTGCTTTTGCACTAAAACTGGTGAGCCAGTGATCCCACTGGGGGTGTATAGCCAGAAGGGGAGGGGCCTTACACTTTTTAGTGTAATTGCTTTGTGTGGCCTCCGGAGGCAGTGCTATACACCCAATCGTCTGGGTCTCCCAATAAGAGCTAGAAGAAAAGGAATTTACGGTAAGTAACAAAATTCCCTTCTCTCCAAACGTATTAAGGATACAAGTTATCCCTTTCCACCTGACGTGGTCAAGAGCTGGACCCAGTGTCCAAAGGTGGATCCTCCAATCTCCAGGCTTGCGACTAGATCCATAGTTGCAGTGGACGATGGGGCTTCCCTTAAAGATGCCACTGACACAAATGGAGCTCTGGTTGAAATCCATCTATAAAGCTATCGGCGCGTCGTTTGCTCCAGCATTCGCAGCCGTATGGGCACTCCAAGCTAGTTCAGCTGGTCTGGCGCAGATTGACATCGTCACACGTACATCTGTTCCGCAAGTAGCGTCCTTAACCTCTCAAATGTCTGCATTTGCGTCTTACGCTATTAATGCTGTCCTGGACTCTACGAGCAGTACGGTAGTGGCGTCCGCCAACTCCGTGGTTGTACGCAGAGCCTTGGGGTTAAGGGAATGGAAGGCAGATTCTGCTTCCAAAAAAGTGCTTAATTGCCATTTTCTGTGACAGACTGTTTCGTGAGAGATTAGATGAAATCATTAAACAGTCCAAGTCTAAGGATTCTTCCTTACCCCAGCCCAAACTTAACAAACCCCAACAGAGGAGGGGACAGTCGAGGTTTCGGTCCTTTCGAGGCTCGGGCAGGTCCCAATTGTCCTCGTCTAAAAGGACTCAAAAGGATCAGAGGAGCTCAGATTCTTGGCGGGCTCAGTCACGCCCAAAGAAGGCAGCCGGAGGAACCGCTATCAAGGCGGCTTCCTCATGACTGTCGGCCTCCTCTCTCCGCATCCTCGGTCGGTGGCAGGCTCGCCCGCTTTGGGGACATTTAGCTGCCACAGGTCAAAGACCGTTGGGTGAGAGACATTCTGTCTCAAGGGTACAGGATCGAGTTCAGTTCTCGTCCTCCGACCCGATTCTTCAGAACTTCTCCACCTCCCGACCGAGCCGGTGCTCGTCTGCAGGCGGGTGCTCTCTAAAGGCAGAAGGAGTTGTGATCTCTGTTCCTCTCCAGGAACAAGGTCACGGTTTTTACCCCAATTTGTTTGTGGTGCCAAAAAAGGGACGGGTCTTTCCGTCCTGTTCTGGACCTAAAACTGCTCAACAAGCATGTGAAAACCAGGCGGTTCCGGATGGAATCCCTCCACTCCGTCATCGCCTCAATGTCTCAAGAAGAGTTCCTAGCATCAATAGACATGCTCCAGAGCACCAGCGCTTTCTACGCTTCGTTATAGGAAACGAACACCTTTAGTTCGTAGCCCTGCCTTTCGGTCTGGCGACAGCCCCACGGGTCTTCACCAAGGTCATGGCTGCAGTAGTAGCAGTCCTGCACTCTCAGGGTCACTCTGTGATCCCTTGCTTGGACGATCTACTCGTCAAGGCACCCTCTCAAGAGGCATGCCAACACAGCCTGATCGTTGCGCTGGAGACTCTCCAGAGTTTCGGGTGGATCATCAACTTTTCAAAGTCAATTCTGACCCCGACCCAATCGCTAACATATCTTGGCATGGGGTTTCATACTCTATCAGCGATAGTGAAACTTCCGCTGGGCAAACAGCGTTCACTTCAGACAGGGGTGCAATCTCTCCGTCAAGGCCAGTCGCACCCCTTGAGACGCCTCATGCACTTCCTAGAGAAGATGGTAGCAGCAATGGAGGCAGTCCCTTTCGCGCAGTTTCATCTGCGTCCACTACAATGGGACATTCTCCGCCAATGGGACGGGGAGTCGACGTCCCTCGACAGGGACGTTTCTCTTTCTCAGGCGGCCAAGGAATCTCTTCGGTGGTGGCTTCTTCCCACCTCATTGTCAACCTATCAGGGTGGGGAGCAATTTTTCTCCTCCACAGGGCTCAAGGTACGTGGACTCAGCAGGAGTCCACCCTTCAGATCAATGTTCTGGAAATCAGAGCAGTGTATTTTGCCCTACGAGCCTTCCAGCAGTGGCTGGAAGGCAAGCAGATCCGAATTCAGTCGGACAACTCCACAGCGGTGGCATACATCAACCACCAAGGGGGGACACGCAATCGGCAAGCCTTCCTGGAAGTCCGGCGGATTCTGACGTGGGTGGAAGACACGGCATCCACCATCTCCGCAGTTCACATCCCGGGCGTGGAAAACTGGGAAGCAGACTTCCTCAGTCGCCAGGGCATGGACGCAGGGGAATGGTCCCTTCACCCGGACGAGTTTCAGGAGATCTGTCGCCGCTGGGGGATGCCGGACGTCGACCTAATGGCATCCCGGCACAACAACAAGGTCCCAGTTTCATGACACGGTCTCACGATCACAGAGCTCTGGCGGCGGACGCCTCAGTTCCAGATTGGTCGCAGTTCCGGCTCCCTTAGGTGTTTCCACCTCTGGCGCTGTTGCCCTGAGTGCTACGCAAGATCAGGTCCGACTGCCGCCGCGCCATCCTCGTCACTCCAGACGGGCCAGGGAGGTCGTGTTACCCGGTTCTGTGGCATCTCACGGTAGGGCAACCGTGGGCACTACCAGACCGGCCAGACTTGCTGTCTCAAGGGCCGTTTTTTCCATCTGAATTCTGCGGCCCTCAACCTGACTGTGTGGACATTGAGTCCTGGGTCCTAGCGTCTTCAGGATTATCTCAAGAGGTCATTGCCACCATGGGATAGGCTAGGAAACCAACCTCTACCAAGATCTACCACAGGACGTGGAAGATATTCTTAGCTTGGTGCTCGGCTCAGGACGTTTCTCCCTGGCCATTGGCATTGACTACTTTCCTTTCCTTCCTGCAATCCGGGTTGGAAAAAGGTTGGTCGCTCGGCTCCCTTAAGGGACAAGTCTCAGCGCTCTCTGTGTTTTTCCAGAAGCGCCTGGCCAGACTCCAACAGGTATGCACGTTCCTGCAAGGGGTTTGTCAGATCGTCCCTCCTTACAAGCGGCCGTTAGAGCCCTGGGATCTGAACAGGGTTCTAATGGCTCTCCAGAAGCCGCCTTTCGAGCCTATGAGGGATGTTTCCCTTTCTCGCCTTTCACGGAAAGTGGCCTTTTCTAGTAGCGGTCACGTCTCTTCGGAGAGTGGCCAAGCTAGCAGCGCTGTCTTGCAAATCTCCCTTCCTGGTGTTTTCACCAGGACAAGGTGGTTCTGCGCCCGATTCAGGAGTTTCTCCCTAAGGTGGTATCCCCCTGTCATCTCAATCAGGATATCTCCTTACCTTCTTTGTCATCCAGTTCATCAATGTGAACGGGATTTGCATTTGTTGGATCTGGTGAGAGCTCTCAGAATCTACATTTCCCGCACGGCGCTCCTGCGCCGCTCGGAGGCACTCTTGTCCTTGTCGCTGGTCAGCGTAAGGGGTTGCAAGCTTCCAAATCCACCCTGACTCGGTGGATCAACGAACCAATTCTTGAAGTCTACCGTTCTGCTGGGCTTCCGGTTCCCTCAGGGCTGAAGGCCCATTCTGCCAGAGCCGTGGGTGCGTCCCGGGCATTACGGCACCAGGCTTCGGCTCAGCAGGTGTGCCAGGCGGCTACCTGGTCGAGTCTGCACACTTTTACCAAGCATTATCAGGTGCATACCTACGCTTCGGCGGACGCCAGCCTAGGTAGACGAGTCCTTCAGGCGGCGATTGCCCCCATGTAGGAAAAGGCCATTTTACGGCCCTATCACGAGGTATTATTTTACCCACCCAGGGATTGCTTTTGGACATCCCAATTGTCTGGGTCTCCCAATAGAGCGACGAAGAAGAAGGGAATTTTGTTTACTTACCGTAAATTCCTTTTCTTCTAGCTCTAATTGGGAGACCCAGCACCCGCCCCTGTTTTTTTGGGGTATACATGTTGTTCATGTTGAGTGGTTTCAGTTCTCCGATATTCCTTCGGATTGAATTTGCTTAAACCAGTTTATTGGCTTTCCTCCTTCTTGCTTTTGCACTAAAACTGAGGAGCCCGTGATCCCACGGGGGGTGTATATGCAGAAGGGGAGAGGGGCCTTACACTTTTAAGTGTAATACTTTGTGTGGCCTCCGGAGGCAGTAGCTATACACCCAATTGTCTGGGTCTCCCAATTAGAGCTAGAAGAAAAGGAATTTACGGTAAGTAAACAAAATTCCCTTCTTTATATCATTTATGAGACTGTATTTTAGGCTTTATATAATTCATTATAATCGTTCGTTGTGGGTCTTCCTAAGATACTAGCAACTTCTATGCAATAAGAAAAAAACGCCACTCCATGCATAATAGAATTTTTACTTCATATACAATATAAATAACTACTTACAAAGGGGATTAAAATGGAGCAGACCACAAGGATTAAAAATGATGATTTTATGATAAAATAAATATATATTTAAAAATAAGAGTATGATACCGAAAACAAACATGAGGGACCGGATAAAGAACTTAAATAGTATACCACGGTAAGTATACAGAATACGGTTTCACAAAATTACATAATATAGTATATATAATTATTGCATAAAAACCTAAATGCAGCATATAGAAAACTGGGGTAGTTCAAGTTAGTGACAAATAGCAGGTGGATATTATATAATCTCATATGAAATGAATGTGTATATGTACCTCCATGGTTTTCGTTGATGATCCACCTGAATACAATCCAATGAAAACTGAAGCAATTATTTCCATAGGAATCAATGTAAATCCAATTCATTTTAGACACTCTAAAATACATACCAAAAACACATTTTATAGAGTATAGCGTTTCATCCTAAAAAGAATAAATGAATATAAAATTTAATATTAAATGGATATAAAATACTAATATAAGGAATAAAAACATTTTATCTTGCGTTTCTTACATACATTTTGAAACTAAGTGGGGTCAATCTCACATAATGCCACACAGAGCAGGAGAATGCATGGTTCACCCTTTGTCGCAAACTTAGCAGCATAGTCACGTGGGCATGCAGACAAAACAAATGAAAACCAAGGCAAATTTTTAGTGAAAAATATCAACGAAAACCGAAAGACAATAAGCGACGGCAACGAAAACAGAGGTACCAATGTCTAATTTATAATGATCCCTTGCTGATTTTGTAAGTTTGCCCACTGACAGATATGAACAGTTTATAATTTTAAGGGTAGGTTAGTTTTAACAGAGAATATCCAAAATCCAGAAAATCACAATGTATCTATTATATATAAAAATGTATTTGCATTTTGCAGAGAAAATCCCTTTGGCAAACTAGACTTAATACTTGGTGGCAAATCCCTTGTCTGCAAGCACAGTAGACGTTTTTTTGTAGTTTGTGATCTGCTCACATGTCAGGAGGAATTTTGCTCCACTGCTCTTTGCAGATAATCTCTTCTTTTTGAGCCACTCCTTTTGCTTTGGCTGTATGTTTTGGGTCATTGTCGTGCTGGAAGACCCAGCCACGACCCATTTTTTTTAATGTCCTGGCGGAGGGAAGGAGGTTGTTACACAGGATTTTACGGTACATGGCTCTATCCATTGTCCCATTGATGCGGTGAAGTAGTCCTGTTCCCTTAGGAAAACATTGTTTTGGGGGTGTTTCTGCTATCGCCAAGACAGCACCCACTGAGAGGGATCCGACCCATCAGGACAGGAAACCTATTAAAAAAAAAAAAAAAGCGGCCCTCTCTCTCATCAGTTTTGGTTTCCTGTCCTGATGGATCGGAACCTATGGAGTACCTGGGCTTTAGTAGCGTCCGTGCGGTGTCTGTGGGAACGGCGGAGCTCTGGGTCTGGAGGCGCAGTCGGTGGAGCTCCCCTTTTGGACTCCATCCTCCAGTGTTCTGCGCAGTTTTCTCCGGTCCAGCTGAAGCTGCCGGGGAAACAGTCTGCGGAAGGGTAAGTAATACTCCCCTCATGGCTGCCCTGGTGTGCACGCTGTGTCGGGGTCGGTGTGCGGTCAGGCGGATGCTCTCCCTGCTGTGGCATGCAATGTGTGTCTCTCTTCCGGCACGCGCAAGGAGAGCGTTCACGCATGCCGGGCCGCGCATGCGCATTTCCCAGCCATCGCATTAAATCCCTGGAAATGCATGGAAGCACTTCCGGGGTGACTGATCCGGAGGAGGCGACGCTGGAGGGGGCTGTAGCGGTACTCCACCTTTTTAAAAAGTGGAGTTGACTCAGAGAGCGGTGCTTGCTCTGGCCCGCTCCAGCAATGGATAACCTGCAGTCACCCCAAACCCGGGAATCGTCCCAGGACCTATTCCAGGGCAAAACTAGGAAGAGCAGCAGTGCAGATAGTCGCTTCAGGATTGACTCTGCCGCACAGAAGAGGAAGTAGGATCATGCTGGATCCAAACCCTCTAAAGCCCGCCAGATGACCACCTCGTCTCCAGCTCTGGTAATTGTCATTCTCTGGCTATGGGTGAGTAATCTTCATGAATGTGCCCCAATAGCTAATGTCCCCCTTTTCCATAACTGTGTTTAGATCCATAAATGTCCAGCAAAACAAACATAATGAATGTCTGAGCGCACAAGAATTGCCACACTCATACCACAAAAGGCTGTGTGAATCCTGTATCTAACAGACTGTGCAGGATGAAGCCTCTACATCCTATATTCCCGCGATAAATCTTCGGGAATTAATCCGTTCTTATGTCCAATCTTTTTTAAAATCCTTGAAGTTGTCAAAAAAAAAAAAGGTAGGAAAGAAGTTGCATGTCCCGATTCTTCATCATCAGTACTGAAGCCGGGTCAGATGTTTCTTCTACTGACTTTTCTTCATGTTCCTCATCAGATAAGGCAGGGAAATAATGTTTTCTTCGGCGCTCCATTGGGAGACCCAGACGATTGGGTGTATAGCTACTGCCTCCGGAGGCCACACAAAGTATTACACTAAAAAGTGTAAGGCCCCTCCCCTTCTGCATATACACCCCCCGTGGGATCACGGGCTCCCCAGTTTTATGCTTTGTGCGAAGGTGGTCAGACATCCACGCATAGCTCCACTGTTTAGTCAGCAGCAGCTGCTGACTATGTCGGATGGAAGAAAAGAGGGCCCATACTAGGGCCCCCAGCATGCTCCCTTCTCACCCCACTTGCGGTCGGCGGTGTTTTGTTAAGGTTGAGGTACCCATTGCGGGTACGGAGGCTGGAGCCCACATGCTGATTCCTTCCCCATCCCCATTAGGGCTCTGGGTGAAGTGGGACTTGACCGGTCTCCGGGCACTGAGACCGTGCTCCATCCACAGCCCCTGGAGGATCTGCTGGATACGGAGCGGAGTTTCCTCAGGGACAGGACCCTGCTTCATTAAGGTACTCCGTGTCCCCGTGCTTACCGCACGCACACTGCAGCATTGCTGGGTGTGCTAGTGCGCCGGGGTAAACAGCGCGGCTGCGCTTGTGCCGTTACTCACTACAGCTCTGCTGAGTGAGGAGACTTAGTACGATCGGCCGATCCGGCCGCCGGGGTCAGTGTTTACTGCGTCGCGGCTGGGATTTGTGGTGCGCCGGGGACTTCCGCGCTGGCCGTGCATATATGACGGCCGCGCTAGATTACTACAGTCCCCGGCTTTTGCGGCCTAGTTCGTATCGTTCCCGCCCCCAGACCTGCCAGTCAGGAGGAGGGCGGGACGCTGTGCAGACCAGCAGCGCTAAGAGCTGGAGTCTGTTTTACATACTCCAGCCCTCACACTAGGCACAGGGGGACGCAGTTTCCCGCACTTTTGTTTGTGGCACGCCCACGGTCCGCCCCTCTTCACAGGACGCCGGCAGCCATTCCTGCCTGCACGCCGAGCTGCAGAGGGGAGGCTGGGAGACCCAGACAAGGGATTCTACGACCTCACACCTGCTTTTCAGCGGGCGGTAAGCAGCCCTCAAGGGCTCTCCCCCACTTGTGCCATAGTGTACTTTGTACTTTGTATTTTGTGCTGGCAATACTTTACACTGTACGGTCGCTGGTGATTTTCTGCTATATACCCTCCTTAGATTTCTCAAGGAGACAACAGCATGTCGTCCGCAAAACGCAAAAGTGCCAAGGCACGGACTTTATGTGCTGCCTGTACCACATGTGGGGCTGCTCTACCGGCAGGTTCCACTGACCCCCATTGTGTGCAGTGCTCGGCCCCTGTGGCAATTGCTCAGCCGGGGCCTCTGCTAGAGGTGACCCACGGTCCAGGTGACAGGGACGGAGTTTGCAGCTTTTGCTGACAGATTGTCTATGACTATGTCTAAAATTCTTGAAACTTTGCAGTCTAGACCAGTAACTCAGACCATGGGCACTGTTGGTACATTGCCCCCTGGTCCCCCTCAGCTGGAACACTTCCTAGCTCCGGGGGTGTCACATGCACCCCAGGGTGACGGCTCTGACTCGGACGACAGTCCCAGACAACCTAAGCGGGCTCGCTATGAGCGACCCTCAACTTCATCACACTGGTCAGGGTCCCAGCGGGACGACTCTCTGTGTGATGAGGCGAATGTAACTGATCAGGATTCTGATACTGGGGCCGCTCTCAATCTAGATACCCCGGATGGTGACGCCATAGTGAATGATCTTATAGCGTCCATCAATAAGATGTTAGATATTTCTCCACAAGCTCCTCCTGCGGAGGAGGTAGCTTCACAGCAGGAGAAATTCCATTTCAGGTATCCCAAGCGTAAATTAAGCACTTTTCTGGACCACTCTGACTTTAGAGAAGCAGTCCAGAAACACCACGCTTATCCAGACAAGCGTTTCTCCACACGTCTTAAGGATACACGTTATCCCTTTCCCCCTGACGTGGTCAAGCGCTGGACCCAGTGTCCAAAGGTGGATCCCCCAATCTCCAGGCTTGCGGCTAGATCCATAGTTGCAGTGGAAGATGGGACTTCACTTAAAGATGCCATTGACAGACAGATGGACCTCTGGTTGAAATCTGTCTATGAAGCTATCGGCGTGTCGTTTGCTCCGGCATTCGCAGCCGTATGGGCACTCCAAGCTATTTCAGCTGGTCTTGCGCAGGTGGACACTGTCACACGTACATCTGTGCCGCAGGTGGCGTCCTTAACCTCGCATATGTCTGCATTGCGACTTACGCTATTAATGCTGTCCTGGACTCTACGAGCCGTACGTCAGTGGCGTCCGCCAACTCCGTGGTTTTTACGCAGAGCCTTGTGGTTAAGGGAATGGAAGGCAGATTCTGCTTCCAAAAAGTGCTTAACCAGTTTGCCATTATCTGGTGACAGACTGTTTGGTGAGCGATTGGATGAAATCATTAAACAGTCCAAGGGTAAGGATTCTTCCTTACACCAGCCCAGATCAAACAAAACCCAACAGAGGAAGGGACAGTCGAGGTTTCGGTTCTTTCCAGGCTCGGGCAGGTCCCAATTTTCCTCGTCCAAAAGGACTCAAAAGGCTCAGAGGGGCTCAGATTCCTGGCGGGTTCAATCACGCCCAAGGAAGGCAGCCGGAGGAACCGCTACCAAGGCGGTTTCCTCATGACTTTCAGCCCTCTCTCTCCGCATCCGCGGTCGGTGGCAGACTCTCCCGCTTTGGCGACATTTAGCTGCCACAGGTCAATGACCGGTGGGTGAGAGACATTTTGTCTCACGTGTACAGGATAGAGTTCTGTTCTCGTCCTCCGGCTCGATTCTTCAGAACTTCCACACCTCCCGACCGAGCCGATGCTCTTCTGCAGGCAGAAGGAGTGGTAATCCCTGTTCCTCTTCAGGAACAAGGTCACGGTTTTTACTCCAATCTGGTTGTGGTGCCAAAAAAGGACGGCTCTTTCCGTTCCGTTCTGGACCTAAAACTGCTCAACAAGCACGTGAAAACCAGGCGGTTCCGGATGGAATCCCTCCGCTCCGTCATTGCCTCAATGTCTCAAGGAGATTTCCTAGCATCAATAGACATCAGGATGCTTATCTCCACGTGCCGATTGCTCCAGAGCACCAGCGTTTGCTACGATTCGTTATAGAAGACGAGCATCTTCAGTTCGTAGCCCTGCCCTTCGGTCTGGCGACAGCCCCACGGGTTTTCACCAAGGTCGTGGTAGCAGTCCTGCACTCTCAGGGTCACTCTGTGATCCCTTACTTGGACGATCTACTTGTCAAGGCACCCTCTCAAGAGGCATGCCAACACAGCCTGAACGTTGCGCTGGAGACTCTCCAGAGTTTCGGGTGGATCATCAACTTTTCAAAGTTAAATCTGACACCGACCCAATCGCTGACATATCTTGGCATGGAGTTTCATACTCTCTCAGCGATAGTGAAGCTTCCGCTGGACAAACAGCGTTCACTACAGACGGGGGTGCAGTCTCTCCTTCAAGGCCAGTCACACCCCTTAAGACGCCTCATGCACTTCCTAGCGAAGATGGTAGCAGCAATGGAGGCAGTCCCTTTCGCGCAGTTTCATCTGCGTCCACTTCAATGGGACATTCTCCGCCAATGGGATGGGAAGTCGACGTCCCTAGACAGGAACGTCTCCCTTTCTCAGACGGTCAAGGACTCTCTTCAGTGGTGGCTTCTTCCCACCTCATTGTCAAAAGGAAAGTCCTTCCTACCCCCATCCTGGGCGGTGGTCACGACAGACGTGAGTCTGTCAGGGTGGGGAGCAGTCTTTCTCCACCACAGGGCTCAGGGTACGTGGACTCAGCAGGAGTCCACCCTTCAGATCAATGTTCTGGAAATCTGGGCAGTGTATCTTGCCCTGCAAGCCTTCCAGCAGTGGCTGGAAGGCAAACAGATCCGAATTCAGTCGGACAACTCCACAGCGGTGGCATACATCAACCACCAAGGCGGAACACGCAGTCGGCAAGCCTCCCAGGAAGTCCGGCGGATTCTGATGTGGGTGGAAGACATCCACCATATCCGCAGTTCACATCCCGGGCGTAGAAAACTGGGAAGCAGACTTCCTCAGTCGCCAGGGTATGGACGCGGGGGAATGGTCTCTGCACCCGGACGTGTTTCAGGAAATCTGTAGCCGCTGGGGGATGCCGGACGTCGACCTAATGGCGTCTCGGCACAACAAGAAGGTCCCGATTTTCATGGCGCGGTCTCACGATCAAAGAGCTCTGGCGGCAGGCGCCTTAGTGCAGGATTGGTCGCAGTTCCAGCTACCCTGTGTGTTTCCCCCTCTGGCACCGTTGCCCAGAGTGCTACGCAAGATCAGCTCCGATTGCCGCCGCGCCATCCTCGTCGCCCCAGACTGGCCGAGGAGGTCGTGGTACCCGGATCTGTGGCATCTCACGGTCGGCCAACCGTGGGCACTACCAGACCGGCCAGACTTACTGTCCCAAGGGCCGTTTTTCCATCTGAATTCTACGGCCCTGAACCTGACTGTGTGGCCATTGAGTCCTGGATCCTAGCGTCTTCAGGATTATCTCAAGACGTCATTGCCACCATGAGACGGGCTAGGAAGCCGACGTCTGCCAAGATCTACCACAGGACGTGGAAGATATTCTTATCTTAGTGCTCTGCTCAGGGAGTGTCTCCCTGGCCATTTGCATTGCCTACTTTTCTTTCCTTCCTGCAATCTGGTTTGGAAAAAGGTTTGTCGCTCGGCTCCCTTAAAGGACAAGTCCCAGCGCTGTCTGTATTCTTTCAGAAGCGCCTAGCACGACTTCCTCAGGTACGCACGTTCCTGCAGGGGGTTTGTCACATTGTCCCTCCGTACAAGATGCCGTTAGACCCATGGGATCTGAACAGGGTACTAATTGCTCTCCAGAAGCCGCCCTTCGAGCCTCTGAGGGATGTTTCACTTTCTCGACTTTCACAGAAAGTGGCCTTTCTGGTAGCGGTCACATCTCTTCGGAGAGTGTCCGAGCTAGCAGCGCGGTCATCCAAAGCTCCCTTCCTGGTGTTTCACCAAGACAAGGTAGTGCTGCGCCCGATTCCGGAGTTTCTCCCTAAGGTGGTATCCCCTTTCATCTCAATCAGGATATCTCCTTACCTTCCTTTTGTCCTCATCCAGTTCATCGATATGAAATGGATTTGCATTTGTTGGATCTGGTGAGAGCACTCAGAATCTACATTTCCCGCACGGCGCCCCTGCGCCGCTCGGATGCACTCTTTGTACTTGTCGCTGGCCAGCGTAAAGGGTCGCAGGCTTCCAAATCCACCCTGGCTCGATGGATCAAGGAACCAATTCTTGAAGCCTACCGTTCTGCTGGGCTTCCGGTTCCATCAGGGCTGAAGGCCCATTCTACCAGAGCCGTGGGTGCGTCCTGGGCATTACGGCACCAGGCTACGGCTCAGCAGGTGTGCCAGGCAGCTACCTGGTCGAGTCTGCACACTTTCACCAAGCATTATCAGGTGCATACCTACGCTTAGGCGGATGCCAGCCTAGGTAGAAGAGTCCTGCAGGCGGCGGTTGCCTCCATGTAGGGAAGGGCTGTTTTACGGCCCTAACTTGAGGTATTAATTTACCCACCCAGGGACTGCTTTTGGACGTCCCAATCGTCTGGGTCTCCCAATGGAGCGCCGAAGAAGAAGGGAATTTTGTTACTTACCGTAAATTCCTTTTCTTCTAGCTCCAATTGGGAGACCCAGCACCCGCCCTGTTTCCTTCGGGATTTTTGTTTTTTTCGGGTACACATGTTGTTCATGTTGAATGGTTTCAGTTCTCCGATGTTCCTTCGGATTGAATTTGTTTAACCAGTTATTGGCTTTCCTCCTTCTTGCTTTTGCACTAAAACTGAGGAGCCCGTGATCCCACGGGGGGTGTATATGCAGAAGGGGAGGGGCCTTACACTTTTTAGTGTAATACTTTGTGTGGCCTCCGGAGGCAGTAGCTATACACCCAATCGTCTGGGTCTCCCAATTGGAGCTAGAAGAAAAGGAATTTACGGTAAGTAACAAAATTCCCTTCTTCCTCTGGAGAGGAAGGATGGTCTCATTAGGGCTGTGCGCTCCACCTTGGGGATTCACGATACAAAGTCTGCCTAAGAGGCGATGTTCGTAGGCCTCTCCCAGAAAAAACGCAAGTCCTTTCCAGTTAATGATACCATTAAAGCCCTAATAAGAAAGGAATGACAGACCGGATAATCGAGGGTTTCTTCCATCCTCCTCTAAAAGGAGATATCCCTTTGAAAACAAGTAATCTCTCGCAGTAGTGTAAAGTGCCTAGGGTGGATATAGCGGTGGCAAAGTCTTCAAAAAAAATCTGTGCTCCTCTTTGAAGACAGTTTTCCTGAAGGACCCTCTGGATGGAAAGACAGATGCTTACCTGAAAAAGACTTGGGAGGCAATCGGCAGGAGCTCTAAGGCTATGTGCCCACGTTGTGTTTTTTTCTGCGTTTCTGCAGCGTTTTGAGCGGCAGCGTTTTTGCGCTAAAACGCATGCATTTGTTTTCCAGCAAAGTCTATGGGAAAAGCAGCAATCCTGTCTCCACTTTGCTTTTTCTTCTGCAGCGTTTAATTTGCATATTTTGAGTCAAAAACCATGCTGAAAAAGAAGCAGCATGTCATTTTGTTTTTGCCATTTCTGCAGCGTTTCCTTAACATTGGAGTCAATGAGAAATGGCAAAATGCAACCAAAATCACAATTCATGCGTTTTTCATGCTTTTTACCTGCTTTTTCAATGCGTTTTTGGCTCCAAAAACGCATGCTTTTCTGGCAAAATAATTAAAGGGTTTTAATGTTCCTTTACACACACAATAACCGAAAATTTAAATGATAAAAAATAATAAATTTCACCAATTTTTCGGTTATATGAATAACCGCTATAATTTCATTATAATTGTTTATTTTACATATATTTATATTAAAAGGGAATATAATTTTTTTTGGTCTTTTTTTTTTTTTTTTTTTAGCATTCTTTTTGACTATTCCAACTTTATTTCTCAGTGTCTTGATCAACAAAACACATCTGCAGAAACGCAGGTGAAAAAGCAGATAAAAAGCACTGAAAACGCACTAAAAACGCGGTAAATACGCATGCGTTTTTAGCGCTAAAAAATGGCCAACAGCCATTTGGTCAAAAACCAAGGGAAGGAAAACGTGCAGAATAAACTGCAGGTACTCCAACGCAACGTGGGCACATAGCCTAAAACCTGCTATATCAGCAACCTGTACGGCCAGATTTGGGTTGATCAATTAGAAAAACAGATAAAATCTGGTTCTTAAAGAGACAAATTACTTACATCTCTTCCCACTCCTTAAGGACGCAGCTGCCTACCTGGCTAACACCTCTGCGCACTCTGTGTGTTTGGCAGCCAGATCAGCGGGCCTATCTAATGCTGCTCGACTGGCACTGTGGCTGAAGTCATGGAAGGGGGACACATCCTCAAAAGCCAAATTGTGCACATTACCTTGTCAGGGTGAGTTTCTCTTTGGGCCTGAGTTGAATGATATAAAATAATATATAAAATAAAGTTGGGGATACGAAGAAAGGTTCCCCTAATACCTACATTCCTACCTTTAGGAAACCCTACAAAAACAACACTTACAGTCCAACAGGTCAGAACGCCGGGAAAAATATGACCCTCAGGTTCCAAAGGCTCCATGTTTGGTGGTATATCGTTCAGGGGACGACCACATAAGCAGTGACATTGATTCACCTGTGGGGGGTAGACTCTGTTTTTACAGTAACATCTGGTGTTCTATTACCTCCATTTCCTTCATCTTGAAAATCATCTCTGAAGGTCTTCAGCTAGAATTCACTTCCCAGCCTCCGCAATCCTTTATTCTAACCCCTACTAGCAAAGACTTGGATCAACACAATGCTTTAGTGGCCGAAGTTCTCACGCTAGTAAAAGATGGTCCTAGTAGCAATCACTACTCACCTAAGGGGCCAAGGGTTCTATTCGCCTCTTTCTGGTTCCTAAACCAGATGGCTCTTACAGAACAATAATTAATCTGTGGAAACTAAATCTTTTTCTCAAATATGTGCCAGTCAAGATGGAGTCAATCCAGTCAGCTATTAAGCTTCTCTTTCCCAACTGTTACATGGCAGTATTACATTTAAAGGATGCATACTATCACATCCCCATCCTCTCACAAGATCAAAAATATTTATGGGTAGCAGTTTGAATTAATGGCTCCATTCAACATTTTCAGTTTGTCGCCATGCCCTTCGGAGTTTTTCTGGACCCTCGTATTTTTACAAAGGTTATGGCGGAGGTCACGGCACATATACGGGAACGTCAGACCTTGATAATTCCGTACCTGGATGATTGATCTCATTGTGGGAAGAACCGCAGTTGAATGTGCAGCTTGCCTCAATCATACTATGTCTACCCTTCAGTGCCTGGGATGGATTTTAAATTTACAAGAATCTCGACTAACCCTCGACCACTCTTCATTCTTTTCTAGGGATTCTCCTGGACTCTCTTCAACAGCGATGTTTTCTCCCAGTCACAAAGATCGCAAGACTTCAAGAAAAAATTCGACATGTGCAGGCTCACCTGTCACTATCCTTAAGAAACGCCATGTCCTTGTTAGTTAGGATCCCTAACCTCTTTTATTCCAGCGGTACTGTGGACACAACTACACACCAGGGCTCTCCAATGGGAGGTCTTGTCATCAGCAGAAGTCCTCCGGGGCTCCTTCGACTCGAATATGACTCTTACCAGATCAGTTCAGGAGTCCCTCTCCTGATGGATGGTGGAGGCCAACCTAAATTCAGGCAAACTGTGGCATGTTCATCCTACCAACATAGTGACAACAGACTCCAGCCCTTGGGGGGTGGGGAGCTCATTTGAGGGACACTATGGCACAGGGTCTCTGGTCCAGCCAGGACCTAGACACTTTCTCCAACCTCAAGAAACTTCAATCGGTCAAACAGGCTCTAATGACCTTCCTTCATTTCCTTCAGCAGACCCATGTCAAAGTCCTTTCTGACAATCAGACATTGGTTTCGTAAATAAATCAGGGGGAGACAAGGTCTCGTAAACTCATGACAACAACTGCCCGATGTTGAATCTCGCCGAGCAACACCTTTTTTCCCTTTCAGATCTTCATATCCGAGGAGTAGACAACGACAGAACAGATTTACTCAGCCGACATAATCTACATCAAGGGGAATGGAAACTGAACTCAGAGGTGTTTCTCCAGATTGTTCATTGGTGGGGCCCGGCCGGTAATCGATATGTTCGCCACCAGAGAGAACAGACAAGTGGAACAGTTCGGTTCCCTGAACAAGGCAGACAACCCAACAGGTCTGTATGCCCTTCAAATTCCTTGGCCCTTCTACCTGGCCTATGCCTTTCCCCCGATGATCTCACTTCCGACAGTTCTCAGGAAAATCAGGGACGATCGGGCAAGAGTCATCTTGATAGCACCCTTTTGGCCCAGATGCCCCTGGATCTCCCTTTGTCATGGGAATGTTAATTACAGACCCCTGGGTTCAACCGTCCAGATCGGATCTGCTGTCTCAAGGACCTTTCCATTATCCACACATCATGGGCTTGAACTTGACGGCGTGGAATTTGAAAGGGAGTTATTAGCTTCTCATGGGTTTTCGCAACAATTAATAAATACCCTTCTTCACAGTAGGAAGCCAGTAACAACTAAGCAGTATGGTAGACTCTGGAAGAAATTTCTGGAATTTTCCCCTTCCTCCTCTTCAGGGGTGGTACACATCATCTATTCTGGAATTTCTCCAGAATGGTCTGGATATGGGTCTTTCTCTAAACACACTCAAGGGCCATATATCAGTATTAGGGGCCCTTTATAATTTTAATATAGCTGGTAATCAATCGCTGGATCATGTGTTTTGTTAAGGCGTGTGAACGCAGTCAGCCAGTTCATATTCCCAACCTTCCCCCTTGGGATCTCAATCTAGTGTTAGACGCCCTGACTGATGCTCCCTTCAAACCCATGCAGTCTGCTTCAGATAAGCTAGTTTCATTAAAAACCTGCCTCCTGGTAGCCTTAACTTCTGCCCTTCAAATTAGTGATATACAGGCCCTATCTATTGATTCTCCTGCAGGTCTTCCCGGAAAAAATTGTTCTGAAAACAGACCATGCTTGCCTGCCCAAAGTAGCCTCCCATTTTCACAGGAGTCAGGAAATTATTTTACCTTCCTTTTTTCCCAATCCAGTCACAGCTGAAGAATGTAGATACCATACTTTAGATGTACAAGATGTCTTGCTCCAATACATTGCTAGGATTGCCTCCTTGAGACATCATAAGTCCTTGTTTGTAGCCTTCCAAGGAGCTAGAAAGGGACACCAGGTGTCAAAAAGCACACTAGCTAGATGAGTGAGGGAGGCAATTTCTCTGGCATACTCAGCTAAAAATGAGCCATTGCCACAAAGCATAAGAGCTCATTCCACTCGAGCAATGGCATCATTCTGGGCAGAGAAGACAGATGTATCCATCGCTCATATATGTAAGGCAGCTACATGGACTTCACCTTCCACCTACAGTTAGGTCCAGAAATATTTGGACAGTGACACAATTTTCGCGAGTTGGGCTCTGCATGCCACCACATTGGATTTGAAATGAAACCTCTATAACAGAATTCAAGTGCAGATTGTAACGTTTAATTTGAAGGTTTGAACAAAAATATCTGATAGAAATTGTAGGAATTGTACACATTTCTTTACAAACACTCCACATTTTAGGAGGTCAAAAGTAATTGGACAAATAAACCAAACCCAAACAAAATATTTTTATTTTCAATATTTTGTTGCGAATCCTTTGGAGGCAATCACTGCCTTAAGTCTAGAACCCATGGAGATCACCAAACGCTGGGTTTCCTCCTTCTTAATGCTTTGCCAGGCCTTTACAGCCGCAGCCTTCAGGTCTTGCTTGTTTGTGGGTCTTTCCGTTTTAAGTCTGGATTTGAGCAAGTGAAATGCATGCTCAATTGGGTTAAGATCTGGTGATTGACTTGGCCATTGCAGAAAGTTCCACTTTTTTGCACTCATGAACTCCTGGGTAGCTTTGGCTGTATGCTTGGGGTCATTGTCCATCTGTACTATGAAGCGCCGTCCGATCAACTTTGCGGCATTTGGCTGAATCTGGGCTGAAAGTATATCCCGGTACACTTCAGAATTCATCCGGCTACTCTTGTCTGCTGTTATGTCATCAATAAACACAAGTGACCCAGTGCCATTGAAAGCCATGCATGCCCATGCCATCACGTTGCCTCCACCATGTTTTACAGAGGATGTGGTGTGCCTTGGATCATGTGCCGTTCCCTTTCTTCTCCAAACTTTTTTCTTCCCATCATTCTGGTACAGGTTGATCTTTGTCTCATCTGTCCATAGAATACTTTTCCAGAACTGAGCTGGCTTCATGAGGTGTTTTTCAGCAAATTTAACTCTGGCCTGTCTATTTTTGGAATTGATGAATGGTTTGCATCTAGATGTGAACCCTTTGTATTTACTTTCATGGAGTCTTCTCTTTACTGTTGACTTAGAGACAGATACACCTACTTCACTGAGAGTGTTCTGGACTTCAGTTGATGTTGTGAACGGGTTCTCCTTCACCAAAGAAAGTATGCGGCGATCATCCACCACTGTTGTCATCCGTGGACGCCCAGGCCTTTTTGAGTTCCCAAGCTCACCAGTCAATTCCTTTTTTCTTCGGCGCTCCATTGGGAGACCCAGACGATTGGGTGTATAGCACTGCCTCCGGAGGCCACACAAAGCATTACACTTAAAAGTGTAAGGCCCCTCCCCTTCTGGCTATACACCCCCAGTGGGATCACTGGCAGCTCAGTTTTCAAGCTTTGTGCGAAGGAGGCTCACAATCCACGCATAGCTCCACTGTTTAGTCAGCAGTAGCTGCTGACTATTTCGGATGGAAGAAAAGAGGGCCCATATAGGGCCCCCAGCATGCTCCCTTCTCTCCCCACTTGTGGTTTGTTAAGGTTGAGGTACCCATTGCGGGTACGGAGGCTGGAGCCCACATGCTGTTTTCCTTCCCCATCCCCCTGAGGGGCTCTGAGGAAGTGGGATCTTACCGGCCCCCAAGCCCTGAGGCCGGGCTCCATCCACAGACCCATAGAACCTGCTGGATATGGAGCTGGGTACCATTCAGGGACAAGGCCCTGCAATATTCAGGTACTCTGTGTCCCCGTTTGGACGGCCGTGCACATTCCAGACTTGCTGGGTGTGCTAGTGCGCCGGGGACTGTAGCGCTGCGCGCTGGGGTTACAGTCACTCTGAGTGACTTTATGTATGGGGGACTGCCGCGCCGACCGCCCCTGGAGCGGCGGCGCGGCTGAGACTTGTAGTGCGCCGGGGACTTAGCGACGACCGTGCTTTTACGACGGCGTCGCTTATAAATTTAGTCCCCGGCTTTTGCGGCCTAGCTCCGCTTCGTTCCCGCCCCCTCCCTGTCAATCAGGGAAGGGGAGAGACGCTGTACGATTAGTCAGCGCAGAGGGCTGGAGTCTTATTTACATGCTCCAGCCCTCTCACTGAGCACAGTGGGGCGCAGGTTTCCCGCTCTTTGTCTGCACACGCCCAGGGCCCGCCCCCCTCCATAGGACGCCGGCAGCCATTCCTACTAGGCAGTCTGGCTGGAGAACGGACACAGGCTCTGGGAGACCCAGACAGGGGATTTCTGGCGACCACACACCCGCGTTAAGCGGGCGGTAAGCAGCACAATAGTGCTGGCCCCACTAGTGCCACAGTGTTATATTGGTGTACTTTTTTCTCTGTACCATATATATATATATATTGCACTGTAAGGTCGCTTCTTGGCTGTATACCCTATCTTGCTCTGAGGAGACGACAACATGTCATCCGCAAAACGCAAGGGTGCCAAGACACAGGTTGTATACGCTGCTTGTGCTGCTTGTGGGGCTGATCTACCGGCAGGTTCCAAAGACCCCCATTGTGTGCAATGTTCGGTCCCTGTGCCACTTCGTCAGCCGGAGTCTGTGGAGGTAGTGACCCAGGCAGAGTCACCGGTGAACCCTGTCCCGGTGACGGGGACAGAGTTCGCAGTTTTTGCTGACAAGATGTCTGTCACTATGACAAAGATCCTAGAGACCTTGCAGGCCAGGCCAGTTACTCAGACCATGGACACTGCTGCGGCAACGTTCCCCGGTCCCCCTCAGCTGGAGTTAATCCGTGCATCAAGGGGGTCCCAGGCATCTCAGGCTGAAGGCTCTTACTCAGATGACAATCCCAGGCTGCCTAAGCGAGCTCGCTGGGAGAGACCCTCCACGTCATCACGCGGATCAGGGTCTCAGCGAGAAGAGTCTCTGCATGATGACACAGAGGAGGGTGATCAGGAGTCTAATCCTGACACCGCTCTCAATCTGGATACTCCTGATGGTGACGCCATGGTAAATGACCTTATAGCGGCCATCAATAGCCTATTGGATATTTCTCCTCCTGCCCCTTCAGCAGAGGAGGCAGCTGCACAGCAGGAGAAGTTCCATTTCAGGTATCCCAAGCCTAAACTGAGTACTTTTCTGGACCACGCTGACTTCAGAGAATCAGTCCAGAAACACCATGCTTATCCGGACAAGTGTTTCTCCAAACGTCTTAAGGATACACGTTATCCCTTTCCCCCTGACGTGGTCAAACGCTGGACCCAGTGTCCAAAGGTGGACCCCCCAATCTCCAGGCTTGCGGCTAGATCCATAGTTGCAGTGGAGGATGGGGCTTCACTGAAAGATGCCAATGACAGACAGATGGACCTTTGGTTAAAGTCTGTTTATGAAGCTATCGGCGCGTCGTTTGCTCCAGCATTCGCGGCCGTGTGGGCACTCCAAGCTATTTCGGCTGGTCTGGCACAGGTGGACTCTATCATACGTCCAGCAGTGCCGCGAGTGGCGTCCCTAACCTCGCAAATGTCTGCGTTTGCGACTTACGCTATCAACGCTGTCCTGGACTCTACGAGCCGTACCGCAATGGCGTCTGCTAACTCTGTGGTTTTGCGCAGAGCCTTGTGGTTAAAGGAATGGAAAGCGGATTCTGCTTCCAAAAAATGTTTAACCAGCTTGTCACTATCTGTAGACAGACTGTTTGGTGAGCAATTGGCTGAAATCATCAAACAATCCAAGGGTAAAGACTCCTCCTTACCCCAGCCCAGATCAAGCAAACCTCAACAGAGGAAGTGGCAGTCGAGGTTTCGGTCTTTTCGAGGCTCCGGAAAGACCCAATTCTCCTCGTCCAAAGGGACTCAGAAGGAGCAAAGGGGCTCAGATTCCTTGCGGGCTCACTCACGCCCCAAGAAGGCAACCGGAGGCACCGCTTCCAAGGCGGCTGCCTCATGACTTTCGGCCTCCTCCCTCCGCATCCTCGGTCGGTGGCAGGCTCTCCCGCTTTTGCGACATTTGGCTGCCGCAGGTCAAAGACCGGTGGGTAACAGACATTTTGTCTCACGGGTACAGGATAGAGTTCAGTTCTCGTCCTCCGCCTCGGTTCTTCAGAACCTCCCCACATCCCGACCGAGCAGATGCCCTTCTGCAGGCGGTGTGCTCACTAAGAGCAGAAGGAGTGGTGATCCCTGTCCCTCTGCGGGAACAGGGGCAAGGTTTTTACTCCAATCTCTTTGTGGTTCCAAAAAAGGACGGCTCGTTCCGTCCTGTTCTGGACCTAAAGCTGCTCAACAAGCATGTGAACGCCAGGCGGTTCCGGATGGAATCCCTCCGCTCCGTCATTGCCTCAATGTCTCAAGGAGATTTCCTTGCATCAATAGACATCAAAGATGCTTATCTCCACGTGCCGATTGCTACAGAGCACCAACGTTATCTACGTTTCGTGATAGGAGACGACCATTTCCAGTTCGTAGCTCTGCCATTTGGCCTGGCGACAGCCCCACGGGTTTTCACCAAGGTCATGGCGGCAGTAGTAGCAGTCTTGCACTCTCAGGGACATTCGGTGATCCCTTACCTGGACGATCTACTTCTGAAAGCACCCTCTCAAGAGGCATGCCAACACAGCCTGAATGTTGCGCTGGAGACTCTCCAGACCTTCGGGTGGATCATCAACTTTTCAAAGTCAAATCTGTCACCGACCCAATCACTAACGTACCTTGGCATGGAGTTTCATACTCTCTCAGCGATAGTGAAGCTTCCGCTGGACAAGCAGCGGTCACTACAGACAGGGGTGCAGTCTCTTCTTCTTGGTCAGTCGCACCCCTTAAGGCGCCTCATGCACTTCCTAGGGAAGATGGTGGCAGCAATGGAGGCAGTCCCGTTTGCGCAGTTTCATCTGCGTCCACTTCAATGGGACATTCTCCGCCAATGGGACGGGAAGACAACTTCCCTGGACAGGAAAGTCTCCCTTTCCCAGACGGCCAAGGACTCTCTACAATGGTGGCTTCTTCCCACATCATTATCACAGGGAAGATCCTTCCTACTCCCATCCTGGGCAGTGGTCACGACAGACGCGAGTCTGTCAGGGTGGGGAGCAGTTTTTCTCCACCACAGGGCTCAAGGGACGTGGACTCAGCAGGAGTCCACCCTTCAGATCAATGTTCTGGAAATCAGGGCAGGGTATCTTGCCCTACTAGCCTTCCAGCAGTGGCTGGAAGGAAAGCAGATCTGAATTCAGTCGGACAACTCCACAGCGGTGGCATACATCAACCACCAAGGAGGGACACGCAGTCGGCAAGCCTTCCAGGAAGTCCGGCGGATTCTGATGTGGGTGGAGGACAGAGCTTCCACCATATCAGCAGTTCACATCCCGGGCGTAGAAAACTGGGAAGCAGACTTCCTCAGTCGCCAGGGCATGGACGCAGGGGAATGGTCCCTTCACCCGGACGTGTTTCAGGAAATCTGCCGCCGCTGGGGGGTGCCGGACGTCGACCTAATGGCGTCTCGGCACAACAACAAGGTTCCGACCTTCATAGCGCGGTCTCGCGATCAAAGAGCTCTGGCGGCAGACGCCTTAGTGCAAGATTGGTCGCAGTTCCGGCTCCCTTATGTGTTTCCACCTCTGGCACTCTTGCCCAGAGTGCTACGCAAGATCAGATCCGATTGCGGCCGCGTCATACTCGTCGCCCCAGACTGGCCGAGGAGGTCGTGGTACCCGGATCTGTGGCACCTCACGGTCGGCCAACCGTGGGCACTACCAGACCGACCAGACTTACTGTCCCAAGGGCCGTTTTTCCATCGGAATTCTGCGGCCCTGAACCTGACTGTGTGGCCATTGAGTCCTGGATCCTAGGGTCTTCAGGATTATCACAAGGGGTCGTGGCCACCATGAGACAGGCTAGGAAGTCCACTTCTGCTAAGATCTACCACAGAACGTGGAAGATTTTCTTATCCTGGTGCTCTGCACAAGGAGTATCCCCCTGGCCATTCGCGTTGCCTGTCCTTCTTTCCTTCCTGCAATCTGGGTTGGAAAAGGGCTTGTCGCTCGGCTCCCTTAAAGGGCAAGTCTCGGCACTATCCGTGTTTTTTCAGAAGCGACTAGCACGACTTTCTCAGGTGCGCACGTTTCTGCAGGGGGTTTGTCATATCGTCCCTCCGTACAGGCGGCCGTTAGATCCGTGGGATCTAAACAAGGTCCTTGTTGCTCTCCAGAAGCCGCCCTTCGAGCCTCTGAGAGATGTTTCACTTTCTCGACTCTCACAGAAAGTGGCCTTTCTGGTAGCGGTCACGTCTCTTCGGAGAGTGTCTGAACTAGCAGCGCTGTCATCTAAGGCTCCCTTCCTGGTGTTCCACCAGGACAAGGTAGTGCTGCGCCCCATTCAGGAGTTTCTCCCCAAGGTAGTATCCTCTTTTCATCTTAATCAGGATATCTCCTTGCCTTCCTTTTATCCGCATGCAGTTCATCGGTATGAAAAGGATTTACATTTGCTAGATCTAGTGAGAGCACTCAGAATCTACATTTCCCGCACGGCGCCCCTGCGCCGCTCGGATGCACTCTTTGTCCTTGTCGCTGGTAAGCGCAAAGGGTCGCAGGCTTCAAAAGCCACCCTGGCTCGATGGATCAAAGAACCAATTCTTGAAGCCTACCGTTCTGCTGGGCTTCCGGTTCCATCAGGGCTGAAGGCCCACTCAACCAGAGCCGTGGGTGCGTCCTGGGCATTACGAAACCAGGCTACGGCTCAACAGGTGTGCCAGGCAGCTACCTGGTCGAGTCTGCACACTTTCACCAAACATTATCAGGTGCATACCTATGCTTCGGCGGACGCCAGCCTAGGTAGAAGAGTCCTGCAGGCGGCAGTTGCCTCCCCGTAGGGGAGGGCTGTCTTTGCAGCTCTAACATGAGGTATTTCTCTACCCACCCAGGGACAGCTTTTGGACGTCCCAATCGTCTGGGTCTCCCAATGGAGCGCCGAAGAAGAAGGGAATTTTGTTACTTACCGTAAATTCCTTTTCTTCTAGCTCCTATTGGGAGACCCAGCACCCGCCCTGTTGTCCTTCGGGATTTTTGGTTGTTTTCGGGTACACATGTTGTTCATGTTCAATGGTTTTCAGTTCTCCGATGTTACTTCGGAGTGAATTTGTTTGAACCAGTTATTGGCTTTCCTCCTTCTTGCTTTAGCACTAAAACTGAGCTGCCAGTGATCCCACTGGGGGTGTATAGCCAGAAGGGGAGGGGCCTTACACTTTTAAGTGTAATGCTTTGTGTGGCCTCCGGAGGCAGTGCTATACACCCAATCGTCTGGGTCTCCCAATAGGAGCTAGAAGAAAAGGAATTTACGGTAAGTAACAAAATTCCCTTCTTCTCAGAATGTACCCGACTGTTGATTTTGCTACTCCAAGCATGTCTGCTATCTCTCTGATGGATTTTTTCTTTTTTTTCAGCCTCAGGATGTTCTGCTTCACCTCAATTGAGAGTTCCTTAGACCGCATGTTGTCTGGTCACAGCAACAGCTTCCAAATGCAAAACCACACACCTGTAATCAACCCCAGACCTTTTAACTACTTCATTGATTACAGGTTAACGAGGGAGACGCCTTCAGAGTTAATTGCAGCCCTTAGAGTCCCTTGTCCAATTACTTTTGGTCCCTTGAAAAAGAGGAGGCTATGCATTACAGAACTATGATTCCTAAACCCTTTCACCGATTTGGATGTGAAAACTCTCATATTGTAGCTGGGAGTGTGCACTTTCAGCCCATATTATATATATAATTGTATTTCTGAACATGTTTTTGTAAACAGCTAAAATAACAAAACTTGTGTCACTGTCCAAATATTTCTGGACCTAACTGTATAATCAATACAGGTTGGATCTTTCATCTGCTACAGACCTTACCTGCGGAAGATCGATGCTGCAGGCGGTGGTCCCTCCCTAAGTGACGTTCTCTCGGAAAGTCTCTCAGTGGGTGCTGTCGTGGTGATAGGAAAAGTCTAAATTACTGACCAATATTGGGATTTTCCATAGTCCACGACAGCACCCGCACTCCCCTACCCTTATTGACCCTCACTCCTTTGGTTAATGTGGTATTCTTTCTGGTGTTCTTTTCTTAATTACAAGTGAAAAGGTTTTGGTACCTTGTTAGCCAGTTGTTCTGGTATCCTCCATTTTTAGTTACAAGTGAAAAGGTTTTGGTACCGTGTTAGCCAGTTTGTTTTCTTAATGCCATACTAATACGGTGCAGTTCCTCTCCAATGCTCTGAAATCCAAACTGATGAGGGAGAGGAACCGCCCTTTTTTTTTTATTATTATTATAGGTTTCCTGTCCTGATGGGGCAGATCCCTCTCTCTTGGTGGGTGCTGTCGTGGACTCCGAAAATCCCATTACCGGTAAGAAATTTAGTCTTTCCACCTCCATACTTGATAGTTAGGACGGTGTTCTTTGGGTCATAGGCAGCATTTCTCTTCCAAACACTGCAAGTTGAGTTAAGGCGAAAGAGCTCAATTTTTGTCTCATGTGACCACAGCACCTTCTCCCAATCACTCTCAGATTCATCCAGGTGTTCATTGGCAAACTTCAGATGGTCCTGCACATGTGCCTTCTTGAGTTTGGGGACTTTGCGGGTACTGCAGAAGTTTAAGCCATTGCGGCGTAATGTGTTACCAATGGTTTTCTTGGTGACAGTGGTCCCAGCTGCCTTGAGAGCATTAACAAGTCCCCTCCCCCTCCCCCCGTGTAGTTTTAGGCTGATCTCTCCCTTCATCATGATCCTGGATACCCTACGAGGTGAAATTCTGCATGGAGCCCCAGCTTGATGTCGATTGACACTCATTTTATATTTCTTCCATTTTCTTACTATTGCACCAACAGTTCTCTCCTTTTCACCCAGCATCTTACATATCGTTTTGTAGCCCATTCCTGCTTTGTGCAGGTCTTTGATCTTGTCCTTGAAATCCTTAGAAAGCGCTTTGGTCTTGCGCATGTTGTAGAGGTTAGATTCTGACTAAGTCTGTGGACAGGATTAAGACAGCTGTCTTTAATGCAGGTATCGAGTTGATTAGGAGCGTCTAAGTGGTCTATAGTAGCCATAACTCTTAATGGTTGGTAGGAGATAAAATACTTATTTCTCTCTGCAAAATGCAAATTTATATAATTTATACAAAGTGATTTTTCTCCAGTTACCCTCCACAACCTCACCACAGGAGGTTTACTATCCACCCTGATGGGGACAGAAAACACAAAAAGGTTAAAAAGCCCCTCCCCACTTCCCTTGTCAGTGTTTTTCCTGTCCCTATCGAGATGAAGAGGTTAACTGTGGTGCTCCGTGGCCAGCGAGCTGAATACCACCAACAGTTGCCTGTTAGCCGGGCAGCCAAGGTCGGGGGCTCTGTCTTCCTCCTCCACTGCTGCTCCCGTCTCCCTGGATTCGGGACCTCTCTCCATCCTTCTGCCCCTCCTTGCGGGGTAAAGCTGGATGGGGCACCCCGCCGGGGGCCTCTTTGAGCTTTCCGACACCATCTCCCTCCCCGTGCCGGCGAACGCTGTCTGCGCATACCCGGAAGTGTCCCGTCAACGTAATTTCCGGTCTCCATGCGTTCCACAGGAGCGCTCGCGATCTGCAGGCAGGGACATGGCAATCGATTTGAATTACTCATCACTGAGTTTGCTCTGGTTTTCCGCAGCCTACCCTCATGTTGACCCAGGGAGGAGGGGCTCAATTAGACTTAGTGCTGGGGACCGGTACTTCGCTATAAGTACCCGGCCCTAAAGACACCTCCAGGTAGGATCATGTCTGACCCCCATTCTGATATGGAAGGTAAACGTTCGTCCAACTCTGCGTCTGCAGATCCCAGCGTCATCCCTGCTTAAGTGAGTCTGACACAGGGTGGGGCACTTTCAGGGAGGAGGCCCCTCCTTATGTCCTATGGGTCCTAGCACTAGTAACTCCCTTCTCTCCCTCTCTTAGGGAGACAAGGTTCCTGCCAATTAACAATAGTACATTACATATCACTATAAAACATTACTTTATTAATTCAATTAAAATCGCCCGGGTAATTCAATAAGATAATGGACGGGGAAAGAATATCGGGTACACTTAATACAGTCTATATAAAGCTCATTCCTAAAGGAGGAAAGAATTTAGAAGACCCATCTAGTTATAGGCCCATCTCGCTGATTAATCAAAACCTAAAAATTTTAGCGAAGTTGATGGCAAATAGGTTAGCGGCACTATTGCCAGAGATTATAGAGCTCCTCCAGGCTGGCTTTGTTAAAGGGCGTTCAGTGGTGACAAACATTAGGAAAGTAATGCTAGCAATTGATGAAGTAAAGCAGACGAGAGAAGGGGGGAGGGGACTCCAGCCTTTGACAATGTGAGGTGGTCATGGCTGGAACAGGTGTTAGATCACCTGGGCTTCACAGAGCTTTTAGGAATTTTGTGAGGGTCCTTTATTCAAATCCTCAGGCAAGAGTGAGTACCCCGGGATTTCTGTCAAAAACATTTCCTTTGATGAAGGGAACCAGGCAAGGATGCCCGAGGTCACCACTATTGTTTAACTTGGCTATTGAGCCACTGGCTAGACGTTTGAATGAGGGGGGGTGGTTTGAAGGGATCAAGGTAGGGAGGAAGTCATTGCACTCAGCCTTATTTGCTGACGATATAATCCTGTTCATGAGCAAACCTAAAACGCAATTGAGTAGAGTCATAGAACAAATTGAGGAGTTTGGGAGGTAACAAAAACAAATGTGAAATTCTCTTCTTGGACGGAAAGAGAGCTGAGGGTGAGAGGGGTGCATTATGTGACATTCCAATAGCTAGAAATACAATTAAATACTTGGGAGTACAGGTTGGGAGGGATACTAAGACCATATATTCATTAAATTATTCTCTTTGATCGAGAAAATTGAACGTGAACTGCAAGGCTGGGCAAATTTGCCGTTGACTCTTCTGGGAAGAAATCATCTAATAAAAATGATGAGCTTTTCCAAGCTTCTCTATCCAATGCAGACAATCCCATTGTTTCTTAAACACACGGATGTGAACAGATTGACAAAAGCGTTCTCACGTTTTTTGTGGAAGGGATATAGGCCGAGGATTAGTGCCAAAAAGCTAATGTTATCCACAGAAAATGGAGGGATCAGACTACCTAACATCAGGGGGTACAATTTGGCCTGTATCTTAAGACATGTAGTCGATTGGATTAGACCAGGGGTGGGGAACCTCCGGCCCGCGGGCCGTATACGGCCCGTGACGACTTTTTATGCGGCCCCCGGGCACATTCCCGGGGACCATTGTGCTTTGGTGGCAGCCGCGCTTTTCCCGGCTGCCGGCCCTTTAAATCCCACTGCCTGATGCCCTGTGGGTAGATGCTAGAATGTACGGGCTCTCTCCAGATCCTGACTTCCAGGACCTGACTGCAGCCCATACATTCTAGGCTTATCCCCGGCCTGTGTGTTGTGGTAGGCGGGTAAGCAGCACGCTGCGATAAAGTCACACAGAAGAGCTGCAGCAGGTTTACCAGCCTCCCGAAACTGTGCTGTGTGTGTGTGTGACTCTCCCTCCCCCTCACTGCGAGTACTCAACCCATCGCTGCCCCCCACGCTCAGTGCTGTGTACCCCCCAATGCTGTATGTACCCCCCAATGCTGTGTGTACCCCCTCGTGCTGTGTACCCCCTCGTGCTGTATGTACCCCCTAGTGCAGTGTGTACCCCCTAGTACAGTGTGTACCCCCTAGTACAGTGAGTACCCCTTAATGCTGTGTGTACCCCCTAATGCTGTGTACCCCCTCGTGTTGTGTGTACCCCCTCGTGCTGTGTGTCCCCCTCGTGCTGTGTATACCCCCCAGTGCTGTGTGTACCCCCTCATGCTGTGTGTACCCCCCAGTGCTGTGTGTACCCCCTCGTGCTGTGTGTACCCCCTTGTGCTGTGTGTACCCCCTCATGCTGTGTGTACCCCCTCATGCTGTGTACCTCCTAGTACAGTGTGTACCCCCCAGTGCTGTGTACCCCCAGGTGCTGTGTGTACCCCCTAATGCTGTGTGTACCCCCTAATGCTGTGTGTACCCCCTAATGCTGTGTACACCTCAGTGCTGTGTACCCCCTCAGCGCGGTGTAACCCCTCACTGCTGTCCGTGCCCCCCATAGTGCTGTCTATACCCCCTGGGTGATGTCTATGCCCCCCCACCAGTGCTGTCCGCACCACCTAATGCTGTCCATGCTGCCACCAATGCTGTCCATGCCACGGTGAGTGCTGTCTGTGCCCCCCTTATGTTGTCCATGCTCCCCAGTGCTGTGTGCCACCCCTCAGTGCTCTTAATTCGCTACTGCTGTCTGTACCCTTCCACTGCTTTCTATGCTCCCCAGTCCGTGCCCTCCTGTTGATGTCTATGTTCCCCCAGACCTGTCTGTCTCCCTAGTGCTGCCACCCAGTGCAGTGCGTGCTGCCACCCAGTGCAGTGCGTGCTGCCACCCAGTGCTGTGCGTGTCCCCAGTCATGTCTGTGCCACCACCAGGGCTGTCCATGCCCCCTACTGATATATATGCCCCCGCCCCTCCTGTGATGTATATGCCCCAGCCCCTCCTGTGATGTGTACTCCCAGTGTCTCCTGTAATTTATGTGCCCCGGCCCCTCCTGTGATGTATATGCCCCCAGCATCTCCAGACAGAGACAAACCTGGAAAAGCAGCTGTGAGAAACAAGATGATCAATATCACCGAACATCACAATCGCACCAAAGAGAAGCAGCTCCAGCCTCCACAGTAGGGGTGAGTTAATTAATCATTTGACCAAATATAGCAGGGTTATTTTTCAGGTTGATAATGTTGTGCGGCCCCCAAAGGTTAGTAGGAAATTCCAAATGGCCCCCGGCAGTAAAAAGGTTCCCCACCCCTGGATTAGACGAACAAGTAGGTATTCTGATTGGGATATAGAGTCTGAATTTTGTAAACCTTTGGACCTGAGTTCAATCCTACATACCTCCATTCCAAATTTGCCGCCCAACATTAAACACTCACTGATTTGTAGAGACACAGTGATGACTTGGAAGGCGGTTAGGAAAAAGTTCGGGTTAGCCTGGAACATCTCCAAATTCCTTAATATATGGGCTTGTCCTGACTTTCCACAGGGAAGGGAAAATTATCTCTTTAAAGAATGGAGGGAAAAAGGGATTGGAACTCTAAAAAACCTGATGCATGATACAGAACGGAGATGGATGACGTGTGAGGAGTTGAGAGCAAAGTGTGACTTGCGCCCATTCCAGACTCTCCAGTTTGAACATGTGAAACAAGGGATAATGAAGAAACTATACAACATAAATAACGAATATGAGGCAAATCAGATGGATGCGATCATATTAAGGGACATCCATGCCACAAATATATCAAGTCTTTATGGAAATATGAGAGAAGTGTTAGTCCCTAACATATCAGGAAGAATGTTGGAAGGGTGGGCAAAGCAGTTGGGAGATCAAGAAGTGGAGGAGAAGATTTTGAATGGTTGGATGGTGATGAGAAAGAAGATTGTGAATGAGAACTTAAGAGATACCTAATTCAGGATCATACATAGAGCTATCTATGGATTTAATATACTGAATGCAAGACATCCAGATAAGATGATGAGTTGTCCAAATTGTGGTACGGAAAAAACAGATCTATATCATGGGATATGGCAGTGCAAAAGGATTGAAAGATTTTGGAAACAAGTCCAAGGGGTAGTGAGGAAAATGTGGAATAGAAATGTAGAGTTAGATCCAATGGTCTGGTTATTTCACTATCAGCATCGGGAGGAGGGAGAGAAAGGGGGAGACAAGTTACCGAATCTTTTCCATGATATAGCAATGATAAGTAAAAGGGCTATTCTTCAGAAGTGGCTGGTGAAGGAAATACCAACAAAAGAAGAACTTGTTAATCAATTGAAAAAAACGCTCATGTTGGAGAAGGTGATGGTGGAGAGGTGTAAAAAAAGGATGACAGCAAAATTTTTCAGTAAATGGAGAAAGTTCATAAGCGTTATATGTTCTAGAGAAGAAACAATACAAATAATGTCCACATTTGTGTCTACGGAATGGTACATGAAGGAAGACCTGTCAGGGTCCCTGTGCGAGCTGAAAGTATAGTTGGCCAAATTCTGGGTTGTGTCGCATGGAGAGGGGAGGGGGGAATGGGAGGGATAGTGTTTACAAGTAATGTTTGTAACAAGTTATCAAGGAATGCTGAAGGGGGGTAGCGGAGACTGAATAATGGAAATATACATTGACGAAGAAGGGGAAGGAGCAAATTTGATGACCGTGACAAATATTTGATCGATAAATTGTAGAGACTATGTTATTTGATATTTTGATTTGTTGACCCTTATTTTCTTCATTCTGTACCCTATTTTACCATTACAAGAAAAGAAATAAAAATTTGGTTTAAAAAAAAATCGCCCGGGTAGACAGACAAGTACCAAAAATAAGGGATACACAATGGAATGTGAGGTAGCTGTAAGACTTCTGGGGCTGGGGCAGTAGGGTAAGTGCCAATTAATATTGGATTGATGACATCTGAATTTTCCTCTTGTCTTATTGTCACCCGGGCCTCCTGATGATCCGAAAAGGGACTGGGAAACGCGTCAAGTCCGTGCTTATAACACTTATCTCAAGGGAAGTGGTGATTCTTTATGGTCTATTATTACCATATATGTTAATATGTTAATGTATATATGTTAATGTATATATGTTAATATGTTTATCTGGCTTTATGATGTATATTACATTTTTTTGGAGTTAAGGGGGAGCATTTGGAGCTGATGTGCTATCTGTCACTATTAGCACAGACCCAGTCAGTTTATTGCCAGGGCATTGTATATACTGTATATGTTTACCTTTGGGTGTTTTTTTGTCCCTGTGTAAAGTATACAGCAACCAAGGGCTGTGAAAAGGTATTATAGGGCTATGTGCACACACTGCCTTTTTTTGACGCTGCGTTTTTGTGCGTTTTTTAGTGCTAAAAACGCACAGAAACGCAGCGTCTTTAAAAAACGCATGAAAAAAAGCGTGCGTTTTCACCGCATTTTGGTGCGTTTTTGGGTGCATTTTGCTGCGTTTTTGCTCACTGCATTTTTCTGCATTTTTTTATCAGTGAACACTGCCATTAAAGATTGTTGAAAAAAATAAAAAGGTCTGATGTCATTTCCTTCTTCCTTATGTTCTTCATTCTCCACTAGTGTATGCAGGAGAGCATGCTCCATCCAGGACTGTATGCTGGAGGGAGAGTCAGGGGGAGCAGAACTACAAGGCTCAGCATCCTCCATCCAATAGTGTATGCAGGAGAGCAGACAGCAGCTGTCGAACTACAAGGCTCAGCATCCTCCTTCCAGGACTGTATGCAGGATTTCTTTGCCCCCCCAAACAAAAAAAATGACGTGGGCTTCGCCATATTTTTGTATGCTAGCCGGGTACAGCATGCAGGTATGGGTTGCCCCCAACGCCCAGCTGCCTATTTGTACCCGGCTGGGAACCGAAAATATAGGGAAGCCCTTTTTTTTAATTATTTCATGAAATAATTTTAAACAAAAAATTACGTGGGCTTCGCCCAATTTGTGAGTCCAGCCAGGTACAACTAGGCAGCTGGGGATTGGAATCCGCAGTGCAGGGTACCCAAGCTTTCTAGGCACCCCCACTGCGAATTGCAGTCCGAAGCCACCCCAGAAAATGGCGCTTTCATAGAAGCGCCATCTTCTGGCGCTGTATCCAACTCTTCCAGCTGCCCTGATGCCGGGTGGCTAGCTGGGTAATAATGGGGTTAGGGCTAGCTGTGTATTATCAGCTGGCTCTAAGCCCGAAATACATGGTGTCACGCCAATATTAGACATGGCCACCATGAATTTCTAGTAAAGATAAAAAAAAACACAACACAGAAAAATATTTTTATTAGAAATAAAACACAACACAATTAGTGACTCCATCTTTATTGAAATAAAGAACCCCCTTCCGCAGTAATCATGGCTCAAGGGTCCCGCGCCATCCAATCCAGATCCAATATCATCTGATCGGTTTGCTGGAAGGCAAAGCGATCAGATGATGTGCCAGGTTCAAGGCCTGAATCACATGAGACAGCAGCTGATTGTATAAACGGCTTTTATACAATCAGCTGATGCATCAGTAATGCCAGGCCTGGAGTCAGGTACCTGCACTGCACTCTGGAGCTCTCACCTGAGCTCCAGACAGCAGCCGAGACTGACAGCGAGCACCGAGTGACTGATTCCCCGACACTTGCGATTCAGTTCATGACAGCTGCAGACATCCCGGTCTAATCTCCGGTGCTCTCACCTGAACTCCGGAGATCACCCCGGCCTGTCTGCAGCTGTCATGAACTGACTGCAAGCGCCGGGGAATCAGTCACTCGGCGGTAAAATCCGGCATCACCACGACACTTACGATCAGCTGATGCGTCAGGTGACTGCATCAGGTGATCACCGCCAAGTCCTCACGGCCAGGTCATGCAGCCAGCTATCGTACGTGCCTGGGAGCCGGCACACAACCGGAGCGGGGGCGGCGGGACCGGGAGAGGAGCTGGGAGCAGACATGGCACCGGGAGTCTGCAGACAGGTGAGTATGACATTTTTCTACTGTTCACTTTTGATTTAGCAGCCGCTTCCACCTCCTGCACGGGAGCTGACATGGCACCGGGCGGGAAATGGAAGCAGCGGTAGCGGTACCAGGAGGATTCACGCTTCTGTGTTTACTGATAGAAGGAATCCTCTTCCTGTACATGTCACTTTACTACCCACCTCTTGCGGTTATAGCTGCGTTTTTAGTAATAAAAACGCACTAAAACGCAGCTATATTTGCAATTTGCTGTTTTCATTGCGTTTTTGAACATCTCATTGAACTCAATGGGTGGAAAACGCAGTGAAAAACGCAAAAATAATTGACATGCTGCGTTTTGGTGGGCACCACAAAAACGCAGCTAAAAAAAAACGCTGTGTGCAGACAGCAAAAATGAAAACTCAGACTTTGCTGGGGAAGTTTTCTAAGCAAACACGCACCCGAAAAACGCGCAAAAACGCCGCGAAAAACGCACTGTGTGAACTTACCCTAATTTGGTCATGTTAACAGAGAACTGGGACCTGAGTTATATCTTTTAAGGTGACAGGTTTTAACTATAACCCTACTCCAGAATAATCAATATTTATTATGTTCATGAGAACATCCAAAATCTCATCCTCCAGGAATGGGAAGCTCCAGAGAAACGCCTGACCGTCTCAAATGAGATGAAAAATAGATTTCCTTTAGCGGGAGATTATTCTCTATGGGAAATTCCAAAAGTTGATGTCCAAATTGCCAAGGTAGTAAAGAAAACATTGCTACGTTTTGAAGATTCATCACAGCTAAAGGATCCCATGGACCGCAAAACAGAGGGTTTCTAAAAAAAAAAGTCCTGGGAAACTTCAGCGGCCCTCCTCAAAGCCAACATCTCATCTACCTGCGTAGCAAGAGCATTATCACACTGGATAAGACAGTTGGAGGAACATCTCTCCCAAGGTACATCCTGAGATGATCTTTTTGCCTCCCTTCCTATTCTGAAAAAGGCCACAGGATTCCTAGCTGACACTTCCACCAGTCGCAGCAAGATCAGCAGTCCTGTCAAACTCTGCAAGACTGGCTCTCTGGCTAAAACTGTGGAGCGGGGATGCGACATCTAAGATGAAGCTGTGCTCCATGTCCTTTCATGGTGATTATGTCTTCGGCCCTGCCCTAGATGATCTTCTTGAAAAAGCTGCTGACAGAAAGAAGTCCCTGCCCGAACAGAAATCTTTAATAAACAAAGGCTTTTTCGCCCCCCAAAGAACCAACCAGCTCACCAGTCCTCCCAGACGTACAAGGGCAAAGGTAAAATGGGGCGATGGAGCTACCCAAAAGGCGGGAAAAGCAAAAACATCTTTGTCTCCCCTAACCAGGATAAATGACGCCAACCAGTTAGGAGGTCGGATTTCTGGATTCCTTCCCCAGTGGCAGTCGATCACATCTAACCAGTGGGTCCTACACATGATCCAAGAGGGTCTAAAAAATAGAATTTCTCTCCTACCCCCCACATTGCTTAAAGGTAACCTCCCTTCCAACCCAGGAGTCCCAAGCAAGAGTTACTTCACGCGAATCTTCGAGACCTCTAAAGATCTGGAGCGATTTCTCTCGTCCCAATAACAGAAGTTGGCAAGGGTCATTACTCCTACCTCTTCCTGGTGAAAAAAACAAATGGCTCACACTGCTTAATAATAAACCTAAAACCATTGAACCGGTTTGTTGTCTACAAACACTTCAAAATGGAGTCCATCAGATCAACTACCCCTTTGATCGCTCAAAATTTTGTCATGGTGACTATAGATCTACAAGACGCATACTATCACGTGCCCATTCATCCTTTCCATCGTAAATTATTAAGATTTGCGGTACTACAGGACCAACGAGTCCTACACTACCAATTCAATGTGCTTCCTTTCGTAATCTCATCTGCACCCCAGGTCTTCACCAAGATCATGGCGGAGGTGGTCTCTTTCATCAGAAGGCTGAACATTTGCATACCGTATCTAGACAGCTTCCTCATCGTTGCTCCCTCAGCCTCCCTCCTAACAGATAACATAGAGAAAACACTAGAGATCCTTTGATCCCTAGGCTGGTTGGTGAACCTACGCAAATCAGACCTGTGCCCTGCGACAGAAAAAATTCCTGGGAATCCTTTTGAATTCCCACGAACAGTCTTCATTCCTCCCGGAAGACAAAGGGAAATACACCAAAAGATCTCGTCTTTTCGGGAATAGAGGTTCCCACCATCAGGTCTGCAATGTCCATGCTGGGGAGCATGACAGCCTGCATCCAAGCAGTAGCATGGGCACAAGCTCATACAAGGCCCCTCCAGACTCATATCTTATCCTCCGGGGTCAGTCCTGCCAAGTCTTTAAACAAAAGATTCCCCTTCCCGGTCATGTAAAGGCTTCCCTGACCTGGTGGCTCTATCCGAAGAACTTACAGAAAGGAGTAACCTGGCACCAGGACCCGCTGATCTCCATCACAACAGATGGTAGCCAGAGAGGCTGGTGGTGGGCGGTGGTAGCACAGGCAACCTTTCAGGGTGTCTCAACACCCGACATCAGCCGCCGTTCCTTGAATTTCAAAGAACTAAAAACAGTAGAGGAGTCCCTCAAAGCAGCAACTACCCTAATCCAGGGGTCCAACGTAAGGGTCTACTCCCACAACGTGATGACAGTTGCTCATCTATGCCACCAGGGAAGCACGAAACACGAAGATCTGAAACATCTCTGCAAGAATATTTTCCTGGCAGAGCGACATCTTTTATCACTAGCAGCTTTCCACCTGAAGGAATCTGCCAACATACAGGCAGACTTCCTAAGAAGACAAGACCTCCACCCAGGAGAATGGAGTCTGAATCCGGACGTTTACGAGATGCTGACCAAGAAATAAGGCCAACCACAAGTGGACTTATTTTCCTCCCGCCAGAAAACCAAGGTCGATCACTACTCCCTAAACCCCATGGACAAGTATCTATCTGTAGACACGTTTGCTCACACATGGAACTTCCAACTAGCCTACACTTTCACGCCGATTCCCATACTGGCAAGAACGCTCCAAAAGATACAGACAGAAGGCGTCACTACCATTCTGTGACAAGCCATCTAATGACAAGGAGGCAGAATTCCATACTTTGGATGTTCGACGGTCTGTTCTTCATTACCTACAAGTGACTGTGGGAAATACTCTAATCTTTTTATCCAGGCCTTAGGCAAAAACAAAGGAAAAAAACAGCAAAAATACCATTTCTAACTGGATAAAGAGGTCCATATGCGAGGCATGCAAAAGCCAGAACCTGACGCCTCCATTATGACTCACGGCCCATTCCACCAGATTAGTCTCTACTTCATGGGCTGAAACCGAACAAATATGCAGGGCCGCCACATGGTTGTCAATCCACACATTCATCCGTCACTATAGACTTGACCTGGCTTCTAAAAGAGACTTAGCCTTTGGAAAAAGAGTCTTTCAGGCTGTTGTCCCCCCCTAACAATTTCGTTGGTACTCCTATGGTGCTGTCGTGGAGGGTAACTGGAGAAAATAGAATTAGTCTTACCGGTAATTTGGTTTCTAGGAACCCTCCACGACAGCACCAGTTTCCCTCTCTTTGTTGTTTGCACTGCAATATTTGTAATGGCTTATTTCTTGAAAGTAAAGATTTAACCATTCATAACAGTGTGGTCCTTGAAAAAACACTGACAAGGGAAGCGGGGAGGGGCCTTTTAACCTCTTTGTGTTTCCTGTCCCCATCAGGGTGGAGAGTAAACCTCCTGTGGTGCTGTCATGTTCCTAGAAACCGAATTACCGGTAAGACTAAGGGCGGCTTTGCACGTGCGATGTCGATGGGGTCAAATCGAAAGTGACGCCCATCCGGCGTCGCAGTCGATATCGCAACGTGTAAAACCTTTTTGAAAGGATGAACGAGCGCAAAAGCGTCGTTATCGTATCATCTCTGCAGCCTCCAACATTTCCATAATGCCGGTGCAGCGACAGGTGCGATGTTGTTCCTCGCTCCTGCGGCAGCGCACATCGCTGTGTGTGAAGCCGCAGGAGCGAGGAACTTCACCTTACCTGACGCCGGCTGCAATGAGAAGGACGGAGGTGGGCGGGATGTTTACATCCTGCTCATCTCCGCCCCTCCACTTCAATTGTCCGCCTGCCGTGTGACGTCGCTGTGACGCCACACGACCCGCCCCCTTAGGAAGGAGGCGGGTCGCCGGCCAGAGGGACGTCGCACGGCAGGTATGTGCGTGTGAAACTGCCGTAGCGATAATAATCGCTACGGCAGCTTTCACTAGATATTGCACTTGCGACGGGGGCGGGACTATCGCTGCAGCATCGGTAACACATTGTTACCGATGTCGCTGCATGCAAAGCCCGCCTAATTCTATTTTCTGCATTTTATTTTTGATATTCTATCTCTCAGACTCTCAGGTCTGGAGATTGGACTGGCCATGACAGGGATTTGATGTGCTGGTCCTTCATCCACACATTGATTGACCTAGCTGTATCGCATGGCGCATTGTCCTGCTTGAAAAACCAGTCCTCAGAGTTGGGGAACATTGCCTGAGCAGAAGGAAGCAACTGTTTTTCCAGGATAACCTTGTATGCAGCTTGCATCATACGTCATTTTCAAAGTTTAATCTTCCCAATTTCTAGAGTAAAGCGGGCTTTACACGCTACGACATCGCTAATGCGGAGTCGTTGGGGTCACGGATTTTGTGACGCACATCCGGCCGCATTAGCGATGCCGTTGCGTGTGACATCGATAAGCGATTTTGCATCGTTGCAAAACCGTGCAAAATCGCTAATCGGCGACACGGGGGTCCATTCCCAATTATCGTTACTGCAGCAGTAACGAGGTTGTTCGTCGCTCCTGCGGCAGCACACATCGCTGCGTGTGACGCCGCAGGAGCGAGGAAGCTCTCCCTACCAGCCTCCCGGCCGCTATGCGGAAGGAAGGAGGTGGGCAGGATGTTACGTCCCGCTCATCTCCGCTCCTCCGCTGCTATTGGGCGGCGGTTCAGTGACGTTTCAGTGACGTCGCTGTGACGCCGCACGGACCGCCCCCTTAGAAAGGAGGCGGTTCGCCGGTCACAGCGACGTCGCCGGACAGGTAAGTATGTGTGACGGCTGTGGGCGATGTTGTGCGGCACGGGCAGCGATATGCCTGTCTCGCGCAACAGATGGGGACGGGTACCCACACTAGCGATATCGGGACCGATATCGCAGTGTGTAAAGTAGCCTTTAGGTAATCTCCGATGAGTCTAATTTTCAGCTTTGCCCAACACCTGGTCGTCTAATGGCTAGACAAAGACCTGGAGAGGCGTACAAGTCACAGTGCTTTGCACCGACTGTGAAATTTGATGGAGGATCGGTGATGATCTGGGGATGCTTCAGCAAGGCTGGAATTGGGTAGATTAAACTTTGCGAAGGACGTATGAATCAAGCTGCATACAAGGTTATCCTGGAAAAGCAGTTGCTTCCTTCTGCTCAGGCAATGTTCCCCAACTCTGAGGACTGTATTTTCCAGCAGGACAATGCGCCATGCCACACAGCTAGGTCAATCAATGTGTGGATGAAGGACCAGCACATCAAATCCCTGTCATGGCCAGCCCAATCTCCAGACCTGAACCCCATTGAAAACCTCTGGAATGTAAACAAGAGGAAGATGGATAGTCACAAGCCATCAAACAAAGAACTGCTTACATTTTTGCACCAGGAGTGGCATAATGTCACCCAAAAGCAGTGTGAATGACTGGTGGAAAGCATGCCAAGACGCCTGAAAGCTGTGATTAATAATCATGATTATTCCACAAAATATTGATTTCTGAACTTTTCCTGAGTTAAAACATTATTAGTATTGTTGTTTCTAAATAATCATAAACTTGTTTTCTTTGCATTATTTGTGGTCTGAAAGCAATGGATTTTTTGTTATTTTGACCATTTCTCATTTTCAGAAAATAAATACAATTTATTTCTTGCAAATTCGGAGACATGTTGTTAGTAGTTTATAGAATAAAAGAACAATTTACATTTCACTCCACAAATATACCTATACAGAGAAAAATCGGAAAAATTGACAATTTTGCAGTGAACTCATAATTTTTGCCAGAGCTGTATGGGCATGGGTGTGTGTATATATATATCTCTGTGTGTATATGTGTGTTTGTGTGTGTGTATGTGTTTGTATGTGTGTGTGTATATATATATGTATGTGTGTATTTGTATGTGTGTGTGTATTTGTATGTGTGTGTGTATATGTGTGTGTGTGTATGTGTGTGTATGTATATGTGTATATATGTGTGCGCGTGTATATATATATATATATATATATATATATATACACACACTACATTTCAAAAGTTTAGGGTCACTTAGATATTTCCTTATTTTTGAAAGAAAAGCACATTATTTTTAATGAAGGTAACATTAAATTAAACAGAAATATACACTCTATATATTGTTAATGCGGTAAATGACTATTCTAGTTTGAAACATCTGGTTTTTAATGCAATATCTACACAGGTGTATAGAGGCCCGTTTTCAACAACCACCACTCAAGTTTTCTAATGGTACATTGTGTTTGCAAAGTGTGTTAGAATCATAGAATATATTACAGTTGGAATGGACGTCCTGGGTCATCTAGTCCAACCCCCTGCTCAAAGCAGAATTCACTAAATCATCCCAGGCAGATGTCCGTCCAACCTCTTTTTAACCTCTTAACGACCTTTGACGTACTGGGTACGTCATGGCGAAATCGCGGTCCCGGAACCCCGGGGAGTCCAATTTCTTTGATTAAACGGTAGATTGGGGAAGGAGGGGACCTCTGCCTGACCTCAGGAGGAGTGGTGCCTCCTCTTCGAACCTACAGAGGCTGTGATTGGCTGACAAACGCCGCTCAGCGAAATACAGTCACTGTAATGTTCCAGCCATTGAAAATGGCTGGAACATTTAAATCCAGCCCTGATCAGTGCTGCTGTAGCACTGGCCATTGGCTGGAGCTGGGTGATCGGTGCTTCACCCGCCCCCAGCTCTGATTGGAGAGACCGGTCTTGCGACCGATTTCTCCAATCAATGTGGATCTTGGGCCTGTGACCGTCCCTGGAAGCCGAGGAGAGCGGTCTCTGCGGGTGCCCATCGGTAAGTTGCTGCCCCCGCCGCCCGCCCCTGTCCCCGATCGCCCTGCCAGCCCCGCCGCTGTCTCCGATCGCCCCGCCCGCCACCGCCAGCCCCGCCGCTGTCTCCGATCGCAGCGCCCGCCACCCGCGCCCGCCACGGCCAGCCCCTCCGCGGCTCCGATCGCCACCGCCAGCCCCGCCGCTGTCTCCGATCGCCCCGCCGCTGCTCCCGATCCACTGCTGTCCCCGCCGCCACGCTCGCCACTGTCCCGATCCACCGCTGTCCCCGCCGCCACACTCGCCACTGTCCCGATCCACCACTGTCCCTGCCGCCACGCTCGCCACTGTCCCGATCCACCGCTGTCCCCGCCGCCACGCACGCCACTGTCCCCGCCGCTGCTCCCGATCCACCGCTGTCCCCGCCGCCACGCTCGCCACTGTCCCCACCGCCACGCTCGCCACTGTCCCCGCCGCCACGCTCGCCACTGTCCCCGCCGCTGCTCCCGATCCACCGCCGCCACGCTCGCCACTGTCCCCGCTGCTGCTCCCGATCCACCGCTGTCCCCGCCGTCACTGTCCCCGCCGCCACGCTCGCCACTGTCCCCGCCGCCGCTCTCGATCCACCGCTGTCCCCGCCGCCACGCTCGCCACTGTCCCCGCCGCCGCTCCCAAACCACCGCTGTCCCCGCCGCCACGCTCGCCACTGTCCCCGCCGCCGTCGCACCCACCTTTTTCAGCCGCTGCTGCCCCCGAATCGGCCCCCACTGTTCCCGATCGGCAGCTGCCGCCGCCTCCTTCATCGGCTGCCCCTTCTCCATCGCCACTACACCTCCTATCCCTCCATGTGCTGCAAGCCACCCTCCCCCCACATGTGGGGGGAGGGTGGCTTGCAGCACATGTGGGGGGAGGGTGGCTTGCAGCACATGTGGGGGGAGGGTGGCTTGCAGCACATATGCTGCAAGCCACCCTCCCTCCACATATGCTGCAAGCCACCCTCCCCCCACATGTGCTGCAAGCCACCCTCCCCCCACATGTGGGGGGAGGGTGGCTTGCAGCATATGTGCTGCAAGCCACCCTCCCCCCACATGTGCTGCAAGCCACCCTCCCCCCACATGTGCTGCAAGCCACCCTCCATGTTCTGGGGGCCACCCTCCCCCCGGGGCACCCCCTCCTCCATGTGCCATCTCTCTCTCCCATCAGACTCTGCCCCCTCCCCGATCTGCTGCCTGCTCTCTCCCATCCTCTTCATCTACTGCCCCCTCTCACCCTCCTCAATCTGTTGCCTCCTTCATCTGCTGCCTCTTCTGTCTGCTGTGATCCCGCTGCCTAGATCTATCCTGTAAGGTAGGTATCCGCATCTCACCTCCCTCCCCCCCCCGTCCTCCGCCGCTCCTCCATCCGCTGCGCCATTTCCCATCATCCATCCGCTGCGCCCTTTCCCATCCTCTGCCGCTCCTCCATCCGCTGCGCCATTTCCCATCATCTATCCGCTGCACCCTTTCCCATCCTCTGCCGCTCCTCCACCCGCTGCGCCCTTTCCCATCTTCCATCCGCTGCGCCCTTTCTCATCTGCCGCCCCGCCCTCTCGCATCGCATTATCCAGCGCAGTTGCTCGCTTCCAGACTGCAGTGGATGATGCGATGCGAGACTCATGCATTGCTCTCACGTTTGGCACTGGTCTTAGTGGCAGGCGCTCATATTTTTTTTTTTATTATTCATTTTTTTTTTTTTTTACTGATGTCTGTATTTTTTATTTCGCCAAACTAATTTTTTTGTATGGGGGGGGTCTAGTTTCCAAAATGGGGTCAATTGTGGGGGAGCTCCATTGTTTAGGCACTTCAGGGGGGTCTCCTAACGCAACATGGCGTCCGCTAATAATTCCAACCAATTTTGCTGTGAAATGGCGCTCCTTGCCTTCCGAGTCCTGCTGTGTGCCCAAACATTTGATTTCCACCACATATGAGGTATCTGTGTACTCAGGAGAAAATGCACAATACATTTTATGGTGCATTTTTTCCTGATACAATTGTGATAAAAAAAGCTACCTGGTTGAAGCAACAGTTTTGTGGTAAAAAAAATTTTTTTTCTTTTCACAGCTCAACGTTATAAACTTTTGTGAAGCCCCCAGGGGTTCAAAGTGCACATCAAACATCTAGAAAAAATATTTGAGGGCTCTAGTTTCCAAAATGGGGTCACTTATGGGGGAGCTCCATTGTTTAGGCACATCAGGGAGTCTTCAAACCCGACATGGCGTCCGCTAATGAGTGCAGCTAATTTTGCACTCAAAAATTCAAATGGCGCTCCTTGCCTTCCGAGTCCTGCTGTGTGCCCAAACATTTGATTTCCACCACATATGGGGTATCTGCGTACTCAAGAGAAAATGCACAATACATTTTATGGTGCATTTTTTTCCTGATACCCTTGTGAAAATACTAATTTTTATGGCTAAAGTAACATTTTTGTGTTAAAAAAGTAAAATTTTCATTTTTTCTTCTACATTGCTTTGGTTGCTGTGAAGCTCCTAAAGGGTTAATAAACTTCTTGGATGTGGTTTTGAGCAGAGTGAGGGGTGCAGATTTTAGAATGGGGTCACTTTTGGGTATTTTCTGTCGCCTAGGTTTCTCAAATCACTCCAAATGTGATGTGGTACCTAAAAAATATTTTTTTGTAAATTTTGTTGGAAAAATGAGAAATTGCTGATGAACTTTGAACCCTTCTAACTTCCTAACGGAAATTTTTTTTTTTCCAAAAATTGCGCTGGTGTAAAGCAGACAAGTGGGAAATGTTATTTAGTAACTATTTTGTGTGACATATCTCTCAGATTTATGGGCATAAAATTTCAAATTTTGAAAATTGCAAAATTTTCAAAATTTTCGCCAAATTTCCGAAATTTTCACAAATAAACGCAAAACATATCGGCCTAAATTTACCACTGACATGAAGTACAATATGTCATGAAAAAACAATGTCAGAATCGCCAGGATCTGTTGAAGTGTTCCAGAGTTATAACCTGTCAAAGTGACACTGGTCAAAATTGCAAAAAATGGCCGGGTCTTTAAGGTGAAAACAGGCTGGGGGCTGAAGGGGTTAAAGACTTCCATTGAAGGAGAACTCACAACCTCTCGTGGCAGCCTGTTCCACTCGTTGATCACCCTCACCGTCAAAAAGTTTTTTCTAATATAAAATCTGTGTCTCCTCCCCATTAGTTTCATCCCATTGCTTCTAGTCTTTCCTTGTGAAAATGAGAATAAAACTGATCCTTCTACAGTGTGACAACCTTTAAGATATTTGTACACAGCTATTAGGTCTCCTCTCAGTCTTCTCTTTTGCAAGCTAAACAATACTAAATCCTTTAACCGTACCTCATAGGACATGGTTTGCAGACTAGTCACCATTCTGGTCACTCTTCTCTGAACTTGCTCCAGTTTGTTGATGTCTTTTTTAAAATGTGGTGTCCAGAACTGGACACAATATTCGAGATGAGGTCTGACCAATGAGGAGTAAAAGGGGATAATGACTTCACGTGATCTAGACTGTATGCTTCTATTAATACATCCTAGAATGGTGTTTGCCTTTTTTGCTGCTTCATCACACTGTTGACTCATGTTCAGTCCGTGATCTATTAGTATACCGAAGTCTTTTTCACACATGCTGTTGGATAGCTCTATTCCACCCATGCTGTATATGCTCTTTTCATTATTCTTGCCAAGATGTATGACTTTGCATTTCTCCGTTAAAAACCATTCTATTAGTTGCTGCCCACTGTTCCAGCTTGTTTAGATCTTGTTGAATCCTCTCTAGTATTAGTTATTCCTCCTAGCTTTGTCTCATCAGCAAATTTAATCAGTTTACCCTTAATTCCTTCATCTAAATCATTGATAAAGATGATGAACAACACGGGGCCCAGGACAGAGCCCTGTGGTACCCCACTTGAGACAGTCTTCCAACTGGATGTGCAGCCATTTATGACCACTCTTTGACTCCGATCACTAAGCCAGTTATGAATCCATCTAACAGTTGCCTTGTCCATTCCACAGTTGGTCATTTTTTCAGTTAGGATTAAGTTAGGATTTCCTCCTCCTCATTCATCTCCTCCAACAAGCCTTTCCATCAAACTTGATGGTTGCTCACTCACCCCAGTCTCACAAGCTCGTTGCCTTGGAGTAACCCTCGACTCTGCTCTATCCTTTAAGCCCTCTTCAACTCATGCCGATTACAACTCAAAAATATCTCCCGGATCCGTGCTTTCCTTAACCAAGAATCTGCAAAAACATTAGTGCATGCCCTCATCATCTTCTGCCTCGACTACTGCAACCTCCTGCTCTCTGGCCTCCCTTCCAACACTCTTGCACCCCTCCAATCTATCCTAAACTCTGCAGCCCGCTTAATCCACCTCTCACCTCGCTACTCCCCAGCCTCGCCACTCTGCCAATCCCTTCACTGGCTTCCCATCGCCCAACGACTCCAGTTCAAAACATTAACCATGACATACAAAGCCATGCACAACCTGTCTCCTCCCTACATCTGTGACCTAGTCTCCCGGTACCTACCTGCATGCAACCTCAGATCCTCACAAGATCTCCTTCTCTGCTCCTCTCTTATCTCCTCTTCCCACAATTGCGTACAAGATTTCTCCCGTGCATCCCCCATACTCTGGAACGCTCTACCTCAGCACATCAGACTCTCCACTACCGTGGAAAGCTTCAAGAGGAACCTCAAGACCCACCTCTTCCAACAAGCCTACAACCTACAATAGCCCTCAGTCCAGTAGACCACTGCGCAACCAGCTCTGTCCTCACCTATTGTACCATCACCCATTCCCTGTAGACTGTGAGCCCTCGCGGGCAGGGTCCTCTCTCCTCCTATACCAGTCTGTCTTGTACTGTTAATGATTGTTGTACGTATACCCTCTTTCACTTGTAAAGCGCCATGGAATAAATGGCGTTATAATAATAAATAATAATAATATGAGATACTTTATCAAATGCTTTGTTGAAGTCAAGATATACTATATCTACTGCATTTCCCTGATCCACCTAGTCAGTGATTTTGTCATAGAAGGCTAATGGATGTTTAGAAATCCCTTGAAAATCAAGGCTGGCCCGGCCGCCTTTGAAAATCAATGTGCAACTATGTTAGCACAGCTGAAAATAGTTTTGCTAATTAGAGAAGTTATAAAATTGACCTTCCTTTGAGCTAGTTGAGACTCTGGAGCATTACATTTGTTGGTTCCATTAAACTCTCAAAATGGCCAGAAAGAGAACTTATATGTGAACCTTGACAGTCTATTCTTAGAAGTGAAGGATATTACATGCGAGAAATTGCCAAGAAACTGAAGATTTCCTACAACAGTGTGTACTACTCCCTTCAGAGTAGAGCACAAACAGGCTCTAACCAGAGTAGAAAGAGAAGTGGGAGGCCCCGCTGCACAACTGAGCAACAAGACAAGTACATTAGAGTTTCTAGTTTGAGAAATCGATGCCTCACAGATTCTCAACTGGCAGATTCATTAAATAGTATCCACAAAACGCCAGTGTCAATGTCTACAGTCAAGAGGCGACTCCGGGATGCTGGCCTTAAGGGCAGCATGGTAAAGTAAAAAGCCGTATCTGAGACTGGCTAATAAAAGGAAAAGATTAATGTGGGCAAAAGAACACAGACATTGGACAGAGGAAAATTGAAAAATAATGTTATAGACAGACGAATCGAAGTTTGAGGTGTTTGGATTACACAGCAGAACATTTGTGAGACGCAGAACAACTGAAAAGATACTGGAAGAGTGCCTGACGCCATCTGTCAAGCATGGTGGAGGTAATGTGATGGTCTAGGGTGCTTTGGTACTGGTAAAGTGGGAGAATTGTACAAGGTAAAAGGGATTTTGAATTAGGAAGGCTATCACTCCATTTTGCAATGCCATGCCATGCCTTGTGGACAGCGCTTGATTGGAGCCAATTTTATCCTACAACAGGACAATGACCCAAAGCACACTTCCAAATTATGCATAAACTATTTAGGGAAGAAGCAGGCAGCTGGTATTCTATCTGTAATGGAGTTTCCAGCCCAGTCACCAGATCTCAACCCTATTGAGCTGTTGTGGAAGCAGCTTGACTGTATGGTACGGAAAAAGTGCCCATCAAGCCAATCCAACTTGTGGGGGGGTTTCTGGAAGCATGGAGTGAAATATCTCCAGATTACTTCATCAAATTAACAGCTAGAATGTCTAAGGTCTGCAAAGCTGTAATTGCTGCAAAGGGAGCATTCTTTGACGAAATCAATGTCAAAGGAGAAAATTATTATTTCAAGTAATTATTATTTCTAACCGAGTCAATGTCTCGACTATATTTTCTGTTCAGTATGCAGCTCATTTGATAAATAAAAGTATGATTTTTCATGGAAAAGATAAAATTGTCTGGGTGACCCCAAACTTTTGGTCTGTACTGTGTGTGTATGTGTATATATATCCACGGTACTGACCAAACGTTTGGACACACCTTCTCATTAAAAGAGTTTTCTTTATTTTCATGACTGAAAATTGTAGATTCACATTGAAGGCATTAAAACTAAGAATTAACACATCTGCAATGAAATACTTAACAAAAAAGTATGAAACAACTGAAAATATGTCTTACATTCTAGGTTCTTCAAAGTAGACCCCTTTTGCTTTGATTTCTGCTTTGCACACTCTTGGCATTCTCTTGATGAGCTTTTAGAGGTAGTCACCGGAAATGGTCTTCCAACAGCCTTGAAGGAGTTCCCAGAGATGCTTAGCACTTGTTGGCCCTTTTGCCTTCACTCTGCGGTCCAGCTCACCCCAAACCATCGCGATTGGGTTCAGGTCTGGTGAATGTGGAGGCCAAGTCATCTGGCGTAGCACCCCATCACTCTCCTTCTTAGTCAATTAGCCCTTACACAGCCTGGAGGTGTGTTTGGGGTCATTGAATGATGGTCCAACTAAACGCAAGCCTGATGGAATAGCATGCCGCTGCAAGATGCTGTGGTAGCCATGCTGGTTCAGTATGCCTTCAATTTTGAACAAATCCCCAACAGTGTCACCAGCAAAGCACCCACAAACCATCACACCTCCTCCATGCTTCATGATGGGAACCAGGCATGTAGAGTCCATCCGTTCACCTTTTCTGCGTCGCACAAAGACACGATGGTTGGATCCAAAGATCTCAAATTTGGACTCCTCAGACCAAAGCACAGATTTCCACTGGTCTAATGTCCATTCCTTGTGTTCTTTAGCCCAAACAAGTCTCTTCTGCTTATTGCCTGTCCTTAGCAGTGGTTTCCTAGCAGCTATTTTACCATGAATGCCTTCTGCACAAAGTCTCCTCTTAATAGTTGTTCTAGAGATGTGTCTGCTGCTAGAACTCTGTGTGGCATTGACCTGGTCTCTAATCTGAGCTGCTGTTAACCTGCGATTTCTGAGGCTGGTGACTCGGATAAACTTATCCTCCACAGCAGAGCTGACTCTTGGTCTTTCTTTTCTGTGGCGGTCCTCAAGTGAGCCAGGTTCTTTGTAGCATTTGATGGTTTTTGCCACTGCACTTGGGGACACTTTCAAAGTTTTCCCAATTTTTCAGACTGACTGACCTTCATTTCTTAAAGTAATGATGGCCACTCGTTTTTCCTTACTTAGCTGCTTTTTTCTTGCCATAATACAAATTATAACAGTCTATTCAGTAGGACTGTCAGCTGTGTATCCAAAAGACTTCTGCACAACACAACTGATGGTCCCAACCCCATTTATAAGGCAAGAAATCCCACTTATTAAACCTGACAAGGCACACCTGTGAAGTGAAAACCATTTCCGGTGACTACCTCTTGAAGCTCATCAAGAGAATTCCAAGAGTGTGCAAAGCAGTAATCAAAGCAAAAGGTGGCTACTTTGAAGAACCTAGAATATAAGACATATTTTCAGTTGTTTCACACTTTTTTGTTGAGTATGTCATTCCACATGTGTTAATTCATAGTTTTGATGCCTTCCATGTGAATCTACAATTTTCAGAGTCATGAAAATAAAGAAAACTCTTTGAATGAGGATTTGTGTCCAAACGCTTGGTCTGTACTGTATATACATATATGTGTGTGTGTGCGGATGTGTATATATATATATATATATACATATATATATATATATATACATATATATATATATATATATATACAGAGCCTACAAGTAGTATTCAACCCCCTGCAGATTTAGCAGGTTTACACATTCGGAATTAACTTGGCATTGTGACATTTGGACTGTAGATCAGCCTGGAAGTGTGAAATGCACTGCAGCAAGAAAGAATGTTATTTTTTTTTTTTTAAATTGTGAAAAGTTTATTCAGAGGGTCATTTATTATTCAATTCCTCAAACCACAAGAATTCTGTTTGGTTCCCCTAAAGTATTAAGAAGTATTTCAGGCACAAAGAACAATGAGCTTCACATGTTTGGATGAATTATCTCTTTTTCCAGCCTTTTCTGACTAATTAAGACCCTCCCCAAACTTGTGAACAGCAGTCATACTTGGTCAACATGGGAAAGACAAAGGAGCATTCCAAGGCCATCAGAGACAAGATCGTGGAGGGTCACAAGGCTGGCAAGGGGTACAAAACCCTTTCCAAGGAGTTGGGCATACCTGTCTCCAGTGTTGGGAGCATCATCCGGAAGTGGAAGGCTTATGGAACTACTGTTAGCCTTCCACGGCCTGGACAGCCTTTGAAAGTTTCCACCCGTGCCGAGGCCAGACTTGTCCGAAGAGTCAAGGCTAACCCAAGGACAACAAGGAAGGAACTCCGGGAAGATCTCATGGCAGTGGGGACATTGGTTTCAGTCAATACCATAAGTAACGTACTCCACCGCAATGGTCTCCGTTCCAGACGAGCCAGTAAGGTACCTTTACTTTCAAAGCGTCATGTCAAGGCTCGTCTACAGTTTGCTCATGATCACTTGGAGGACTCTGAGACAGACTGGTTCAAGGTTCTCTGGTCTGATGAGACCAAGATCGAGATCTTTGGTGCCAACCACACACGTGACGTTTGGAGACTGGATGGCACTGCATACGACCCCAAGAATACCATCCCTACAGTCAAGCATGTAGATTCCATACAAATAGTTTTGTCAAAGAGGCCATATAATATACATAGTTACATAGTTACATAACTATGTAACTATGTATTATATGGCCTCTTTAACAAAACTATTTGTATGAAATCTATATATCTGGTATTTATTTGTTTGTATTTAATGGAGGTCTTTATTCATTTGTATATTTTTGTAATTTATTATACTATACATTTATATTATGTAGGCATTGACCTGTTGCTTGGTTATGAGAATAATTACAGCATTAGTAGTTTTTATGCCATCTTTTGTTGTTTATGGATAGTCATCTAATATAGAGTATGTATTTGTACATAGCAAAGTGAAGGCAAATAGACAAAACGGACATGACTGAGGTAGTGAGAGATCCAGGAAAGGGTTAATGAGTAAGGGTTGGGTTTATGTAGGAAAGGTGGGGGGGCGAGCAGCAGGGAAAGGTGGGGGGAGGGGTCATATAAGGAAAGGGTCCATGTGGACAGCCTTCTCTTTGTTGCTGGACTCCAGGACTGAACTACAAGTTAGATAACAGCGTAAAACCTCTTTAAGCAAACAAAGACATCATTGGTTGGCTCAGAATCTGAGTGGGACAATAAATCTTCACCTGCAGCAATCTGCAAAGATTCCAGAAAATCAGGATGACTATGACACAGTTAATGACTCCCCACTAGAGGGCAGCAGTACACAACACTTCAATAATGAAGGGGCTATATTAACTTCACAGACACCAGCAAGGATTCCATGGACGGCTGAGCAGCTTGATGAGAACCCTTCATTGTCTTGTCCTGTATCTAGTTTAACTACACCTGTAATAAGTCCAGTTGGCTCTGTTGGGGGAACAATTCTAGGAAATTTAGAATGGGATCTTCATTTAGCAGTATAACAACTAGTTGTGGAGACATGGGAGTCAGTGGGTGCTCTCGTCCGCTGGCCCGGCCGCCTTTAGAAAGACAGCATGGCCGAGGGCTCATCCCAACTGAACGCCCGACCTCCTTAACCGTGGGCGGAACACTACTCAGACAACACAGGGTGAGGGAATCACAATACAGGTAAAATATATCTTTGTACCATGTTAGCCAGTAGAGATAAAAAATTGTTTAAAAGAACTGAAGTCCTCAGTGGTTGATACCTTTTAATGGCTAACTGAAAAGATGGTAATAATAGCATACTTTCGAGACTACTCAGGTCTCTTCATCAGGCATGGTATAACACAAAATCTGAAGAGTCACATATTTATGTCCCTAGATTGAAGCCATGTAGCCAAGTGATCCTCTAGTCAGACCTAGAGTCCCTAGACCGAGGCGTCCTGGTTCTGATCCCCTAGCCAGCTCCTAAGAGCTTAGACTGGATCATGCAACATCCATCAACTGGTGACTCCAAGAAGTCCCTTTTAATAGCCATAGCCTTCCCTTAGGATATACTGTGCCCTTATCGGATTGGTTGTTCAAGCTGCATGGATAATGTTCATTTAAATTATGTGGATAGAAAGACTGAGGACATTTACATGTAGTCTGAAATCCACAGACTAGGCAATGACCACTGAGGTAATTTACATTAGATTAGCAATACAATGGGTGTCTGGCCTTCAGTAGCCAAAACAATTACATGAGTCAACAAAAACTTCAATACTAAACTCCAAAAAGTCTTTTAGAACAATGAGGGATTATCCCCCATCTATAAACAAACTGTCTTCATGTCTGGCTGAATTTTAAGAAAGTTAACCCATTCTAGGAGTCCATGTCTTCACACTAGTGTCAGAGGTTAAGGACACTTTAAGTCATTTAACCTTACCCCATACCTCCCAATCGTCCCGGATTCTGCTGGACTGTCCCGATTTGAGAGCTCTCTCCCGCAGTCCCGAGGCTCACAGTTGTTGCCCAGGCTCCTCACCTCAGTGCAGTGAATACATTAACTCAATTCAGTGCATTTAAATTATCATCTGCTTTGGTTTCTGGAGACGGCCGGGACTCAAGCTGGTGAACTCATTGTCCATAGACAGCAGCTCTACCAGTGAGCTACTGCTTCTAATGAAAGACATGGGAAGATTTTGGTAATCATGACCTCTGTATTGCAATAGAGCAACCAGAAGCAGATTATTCAACAAATAGATACATGATAGATAGATACATGGATAGATAGATAGATAGATAGATAGATGATAGATAGATAGATAATAGATAAGAGGGCTAGATAGATAGATACATAATAGACAATACATAGAGGGATAGATAAATAGATAAATCAAATCAAGTAAGCTTTAATTTTTATATAGGTATATACATGATAGATAGATAGATAGATAGAGATAGATAATAGATATATAATAGATGCATGATAGATAATAGATGGATACATGATAGATAATAGATACATGATAGATAAATAGAGATAGATAATTTAAATGCATGCTAAATAGTAGATAGATACATGATAGATAATAGATGAATACATGAAAGATAATAGATAGATACATTATAGATAATAGATACATGATAAATAATAAATACATGACATATAGATAGATATATAGATAGATGATACATGATAGATATATAGATTGATAGATAAATTATACATGATAGATATATAATAGATAATAATACATAGAGTTATAGATACATGATAGATAATAGATACATGATATATAATAGACAGAGGGATAGATATACAGTACAGACCAAAAATTTGGACACACCTTCTCATAGGACAACTATTAAGAGGAGACGTTGTACAGCAGGCCTTCATGGTAAAAGAGCTGTTAGGAAACCACTGCTAAGGACAGGCAATAAGCAGAAGAGACTTGTTTGGGCTAAAGAACTCAAGGAATCGACATTAGACCAGCGGAAATCTGTGCTTTGGTCTGATGAGTCCAAATTTGAGATCTTTGGATCCAACCACCGTGTCTTTGTAGAAAAGGTGAACGGATGGACTCTACATGCCTGGTTCCCACCGTGAAGCATGGAGGAGGAGTGTAATGGTGTGGGGGTGCTTTGCTGGTGACACTGTTGGGGATTTATTCAAAATTGAAGGTATACTGAACCAGCATGGCTACCACAGCATCTATTCCATCCGGTTTGCGTTTAGTTGTACCATCATTTTTTTTCAACAGGACAATGACCCCAAACACACCTCCAGGCTGTGTAAGGGCTATTTCACTAAGAAGGAGAGTGACGGGATGCTACGCCAGATGACCTGGCCTCCACAGTCACCAGACCTGAACCCAATCGAGATGGTTTGGGGTGAGCTGGACCGCAGAGTGAAGGCAAAAGGGCCAACAAGTGCTAAGCATTTCTGGGAACTCCTTCAAGACTGTTGGAAAACCATTTCCGGTGACTACCTCTTGAAGCTCATCAAGAGAATGCCAAGAGTGTGCAAAGCAGTAATCAAAGCAAAAGGTGGCTACTTTGAAGAACATAGACTATAAGACATATTTTCAGTTGTTTCACACTTTTTTAAGTATTTCATTCCACATGTTTTCATTCATAGTTTTGATGTCTTCAATGTGAATCTACAATTTTTAGAGTCATGAAAATAAAGAAAACTCTTTGAATGAGAAGGTGTATCTAAACTTTTGATCTGTACTGTATAATAGATACAGGATAGATGGATAGATAAATACTGTATCTTTTTGTAGGTAAAGGAAAAAGAGACTCATTAGTTCCCATAAAACTACTATAAAGAAGTGAGGAAAAAAATACAAATATATATATAAAAAATATTTCTTTATTTTTAGCACCTTGGATTAAAACCAGCAGCTTTCAAACATGTGCAGCAACCCTCCTTGCTTTTCTAGATGTTTAGCCACTAGGAATGATGATGTCAGAGGGAGGATTTTATATAGATGAACCTATAATGCTGACTCTGATTACACAGCAGATTATACAGGACATAGAGCTCCATTGTACAGAGCAGCATCTCTGTGTCTTGAGTTCTAAAGGGAGAGGAAAAGAGGTTTGTTTTTTTCTAATAAAATTACTAAAAATAATAAAAAATAGAATAATGTAATTTTTATTACACTTTTTTAGAAAATAATAAATATCACAAATCAGCAAATGACATGGACATATTTGGTGTCGCTGTAATTGTAATGACCCGAACACAGCAATTATTTATGAGGATCGGTAAATGCCGTAAAAAAATAGCGCAATTTATTATTTTTCTTTATTAAAACCCATAAAGTTATAATAAAAATGAATCATTGAGTCTGTGTTTACACATAGCATAAATGCTGATTTTTTTTTCTGCAGGTGTCCGCACCACGAGCGCAATAACAATCTTCTCTGATTATTGCGTGTTTACGGTATTTTTTATACATTGTCCCCCTTATTTGATACATTTGGTGTATATGTGAATCCTGAAGCTAATAAAAAAAAACACCAAAACCGTACAGTTCAGCAGTGTCTTCCTCCGATGGCGGAGATTTCATGACGTCTCATCCACTTTGCTTGGAAAATTAGTCCATGTTCACATGTAGTGTAAATGCTGCATTTTTTTTCTGCTGTTTTTTTTTTTGCTCATATATTCTGCTGTGTTTATCTGTCCAAGCAAAGTGGATGTGATTCTGTGAAAAGACGCCGCTGAACTGTGCGGTTTTGGAACTTTTTTTCTCTAGAGGTTTCTATGTGGAGCTTAAAAAACACAGGAAAAAGCTTCTCTACTATAAAAACGCTTAACGCAGATTCACATCTGAACCAAAAACGCATTAAACAATGGAGAAAAGGCATACAAAATGCAGCAAAAAGGGAATAACCAGAGGAGATTGTTATTTTATAGTTTGGTGCAGACAGAGGCAGAAACAAAAAAAAACAGAATTTATACAACGTGTGAACACTTCCTTATAGGCACCTTATAGGTGACTTCAACATCCCCACTGACACCCGCCAGTCAGCAGCCTCCAAACTCCTCTCCCTCATCTTTTGGTCTAACTCAGTTGTCCGCCTCTGCCACCCACAAAGATGGCCACACACTAGACCTTATCTTCACCCGTCTCTGCTCTCTATCTAACCTCACTACCTCCCCTCTCCCCTTATCTGACCACCATCTGCTGACCTTTTCAGCCCTGTCCTCCTCACCTGCCCCCCCTGTCCAGCACCTAACACACCCCCGCAGAAACCTTGCACACATCAACATACACACCCTTTCTGACTCTATCCTACCGCTGTCCTCCATATCTTCACTCCACGACACAAACAGTGCCACCATTTTCTACAACGCCACTCTCACATCAGCTATTGATTCAGTCGCTCCTCTTGTGAACGGCAGAGCAAGACGAATCAATAGACAACCCTGGCACAACAGCCTCACTAAAAAACTACGGCAAGTGTCTAGGGCTGCAGAGCGGCGCTGGAAGAAAACGCACTCCCAGGAAGACTTCACCACATTCAAAAATACAATTCCCACATTTCGCTTGGCCCTTACCTCCGCTAAACAGGAATACTTCAGAAACCTCATATCCTCTTTAACACACAACCCCAAGCAGCTATTTAATACTTTTACCTCCCTCCTTCGCCCACCACTGCCCCCTCCAACCTCCCACATTTCCGCAGAAGAATTTGCCACATATTTCAAAGAAAAGATCGACCAAACCAGACAAGTCTTTTCTGCTGAACCACCACAACCCCTTCATATAACAGACCACTGCTCCTCCCCCATAAACTTCCTCCCCACCATCACCGAAGGAGAGCTTGCACATCTTCTCTCAAAAGCACACCTCACCACATGCGCACTTGACCCCATCCCATCCCACCTCCTCCCCAACCTCGCCACTATCCTAATTCCAGCCTTAACCCATCTCTTCAACCTATCTTTAACAACTGGTACCTTCCCTTCTGCCTTTAAGCATGCAACAGTCACACCTATCCTAAAGAAACCTTCCCTCGACCCAACCTCTACTACCAGCTATCGACCCATATCACTACTCCCAATTGCCTCAAAACTCCTGGAACAGCACGTCCATGCTGAACTTTCCTCCCACCTCTCCTCTAACTCTCTCTTTGACAACCTACAGTCCGGCTTCCGTCCACATCATTCCACTGAAACTGCCCTGACTAAAATCACAAATGACTTACTTACTGCCAAAGCTAACAACCACTTCTCTGTACTCCTACTTCTAGACCTATCCTCAGCCTTTGACACTGTTGACCACTCCCTGCTACTACAGATCCTCTCCTCCCTTGGCGTCAGAGACCTCGCCCTCTCTTGGATCTCTTCATACCTCTCCAACCGCACTTTTAGTGTCTCCCATTCCCACACAACCTCTTCATCCCGTTCTCTCTCTGTTGGTGTCCCTCAAGGCTCTGTCCTGGGACCCTTACTTTTTTCTATCTATACATTTGGCCTGGGACAACTCATAAAGTCCCATGGCTTTCAGTACCACCTATATGCCGATGACACTCAGATCTACCTCTCTGGTCCAGATGTCACATCTCTGCTGTCCAGAATCCCAGAGTGCCTATCGACTATATCTTCCTTCTTTTCCTCTCGCTTCCTAAAGCTTAATGTGGCCAAAACTGAACTGATCATCTTTCCTCCATCTCCCCTGCACTCTCCACCTGACCTATCCATTACAATTAATAACATCACGCTCTCCCCAGCACCCAAAGTTCAGTGCCTCGGAGTGACCTTTGACTCTGCCCTGTCCTTCATACCACACATCCAATCCCTCACCACCTCCTGCCGTTTTCAACTCAAAAATATTTCCAGAATCCGCCCTTTCCTCAATCCCCAATCTACAAAAATGCTAGTGCATGCCCTCATAATCTCCCGCATCGACTACTGCAACATCCTCCTCTGTGGTCTCCCTGCTAACACACTCGCCCCTCTCCAGTCCATCCTTAATTCTGCTGCCCGAATGATCCACCTCTCTCCTCAATACCACCCCGCTTCTCCTCTCTGCAAGTCCCTCCATTGGCTCCCAATCTTCTATCGTATCCAATTCAAACTACTAACCCTGACCTACAAAGCTATCTATAATCTGTCTCCTCCATATATCTCTGAACTAATCTCTCGCTACACTCCAAAACGTAACCTCCGGTCTTCCCAAGATCTCCTTCTCTCTTCCTCTCTCATTCGCTCCTCATGCAACCGACTCCAAGACTTCTCCCGAGCATCCCCAGTCTCCTGGAACTCACTGCCTCAACACGTCAGATTATCTACTACACTTGCAAACTTCAAACGGACCCTGAAAACTCATCCGTTCAGAAATGCCTATAATCTACAATGACCTCACTGCCGCCCGACCACTGTGCGGAGCTGCCGCCCCACCACCGTGCGGAGCTGCCGCCCCACCACCGTGCGGAGCTACCGCCCAACCTACACCCCACCTACTGTCTCCTCCCCAAAATCCTTTAGGATGTAAGCCCGCAAGGGCAGGGCCCTCTTCCCTCTGTGATAGTCTGTCTATTGTAACGTGTATATGTATTCTGTATGTAACCCCCTCATGTACAGCACCATGGAATCAATGGTGCTCTATAAATAAACAATAATAATAATAATAGGCACAAATAAGCAATATGTCATATAGTGACACATATAATTATAAGAAAATTCTGGCTGCTATGACTATGAAGGAACACTCCGGGGCATCTGCTGAATGACCCTTACTGCCAAATGGGTGTGGCTAGGGGCGTGGTCAAAATTTACTGCAGCACGATGCGCGCGCTGCAGACTTTGTCCCTCTTTCCTTTCTTCAAAAGTTGGGAGGTATGGCTTACCCATAACTTCTTGTCCTATTGCTGCATGGTGTGAAAATGGCTACCGGACTTCGGACCAGAGACACAGGAGGAAACAGTAATTTCAGGCGGGGTTACATTACCTGATTCAGCAAGCGATGAATTATATGTATGCTTTGAGGGTCCTCTAGGAATCAGCTCACCAGTCCTTTAGAAGAGCAGCCATCACGAATCCAGTGAGATTCCAGCACAAGTATTATATAGAAAAAATCTCCAGCGTCCGTTCTTCTAAAATCAATTTTAATTCAAATTCTTTTAAAAGATATACAATCTCTGGTGCATGAAGGGTAAAATCAAATTCAAAACACAAACATCCCCGAGATGCCTAGAGTCTGTGTACACACAGACATGTTTCGGACATTGTGTCCTTTCTCGATGTGTGATATTAATCTTAAGACTGATTTTTCAAAGGTTTTATGGACTGATGAAATGAGAGTGACTCTTGATGGGCCAGAGGCTGGATCAGTAAAGGGCAGAGAGCTCCACTCCGACTCACTCAGACGCCAGCAAGGTGGAGGTGGGGTAATGGTACGTTCTGGTCTCATCAAAGATGAACTTGTGGGACCTTTTTAGGTTGAGGATGGATTGAAGGCGGTAGCCAAAACGGCCGTCGGGTAGGCGGATCTTCCGGCCAGGTCACATCCCATCCTGCTGTACATGTGGTAAGTTTAATCGCTGCTCCTTTATCCATTGTCATGCCCGAATCTGTTACGGGTTAAATTACCTCATAGGGCTTATCACTCTATCCTCACTCAGTGGTGAACCTCTGCCTTCTTATACAGTGGATTGTATGTGTGTATAGATACATCCCCACGTGATCCATGCCTTTCTTGACTGCACCGATGTCTATGATATAGCCCTATAGTGCAGCATTACATCTATGACATATCTGACTGTGTATATTATGCAATGTTTTTTGACATCATTAATACTTTTGATATAGGTATATAATGCAGTATCATATTAATAACATATGTGGCCATGCATATTATGAATTCACACGCATAATTATGCACATATTATTGTGACTTTTTGATGCTTGTTCAAGTCTGGCATTTATCAAATCCTGTGAATATTCTTATTGCCGGTTGCTCCTTTCTTGGTGTTTTAATGGTAATTTTATCTGTGTGTCCACCTCTTGCACCGATCAATAAAAAATCTTTTTTCACCTTATGGACGCCTGATCGTTTTTCCTCGTTTCTTTCTTCCTAAAGTGAGTTTCCTGAAGAATCAAGATGGCCACCCGTTGCTTATGACAGGAATATGTTATCTGTTTTCTTTTTTCAGGGACATTCAAACCTTTAACGGTGAAGGAGCAAAACTTGACACTATCCATAATGCAGGTCAGCTGGAAGCATGATGTGGTATCTGGGGGCTGGTCCAGTCAGGTGAGAGGGGAGGATAGAGAAGAAAGAAAGACAGAGAAAAGAAAGAGCAAGGTTTAGGTCAAGGGACCTAAAAGGTGGGTAAGGAACCCATTAAGTGGTGCAAAATTTCCATGGCTATGCATTGCCATTTGCACTAAGGGGGGTTAGAGGAAGCCAAGAACGGCAGCGAGTCTGTCCATTACTCCCCGCCTCTAATACAATATGATATATCATTATAAAGCGTACTAACTATATGCTTCCGATAAAACTTTATCATCTAAAGAAAAGTAAACATCATAACAGGCTATTAGGGTACCTTCACACTTTAGCGATGCAGCAGCGATCCGACCAGCGATCTGACCTGGTCAGGATCGCTGCTGCATTGCTACATGGTCGCTGGTGAGCTGTCAAACAGGCAGATCTCACCAGCGACCAGTGACCAGCCCCCAGCCAGCAGCGACGTGCAAGCGACGCTGCGCTTGCACGGAGCCGGCGTCTGGAAGCTGCGGACACTGGTAACTAAGGTAAACATCGGGTATGGTTACCCGATGTTTACCTTAGTTACCAGCTCACACCGCGTGTGCAGGGAGCAGGAGCCGGCACAGGCAGCGTGAGAGCTGCGGAGGCTGGTAACGAAGGTAAATATCGGGTAACCACCTTGGTTACCCGATGTTTACCTTGGTTACAGCTTACCGCAGGCTGTCAGACGCCGGCTCCTGCTCCCTGCACATTCAGGATTGTTGCTCTCTCGCTGTCACACACAGCGATGTGTGCTTATCAGCGGGAGAGCAACAATAAAAAAACGAACCAGGGCTGTGTGTAACGAGCAGCGATCTCACAGCAGGGGCCAGATCGCTGCTCAGTGTCACACACAGCGAGATCGCTAATGAGGTCACAAAAAACGTGACTCAGCAGCGATCTCAGTAGCGATCTCACTTTGTGTGAAGTACCCCTTACTCTAGGCATTGACCCCAATCAGCATTCCCGGTAGGTAAGCAAAGTGTTCAGATCAGGGACAAGATTCTAGTAATTGTAAAAAACAAGAAAATCACATGGGTCTCCTGGGCTTATTTCTCAAAAGGCCCAGATCTTCGCCTCTAGACGGTCCAGCCCCACAGGGACCGGTCAGTAAAGGCTAGGGGAAGACACTCCCAACCAGGTCCACCAGGTGGAGGGTCCAAGTGGATCTATAACACAAACAGTTTACTGCTTCCTCCTATGAGGTTTAAGTAGTACTTGACCCAATGTCAGAACCTCTGATAACACCTGTGAAATAACACAATGCTAGTCTGGAAAGAAGCAATATTAGGTGACAGGAAAAAGACTTTCAACAAATCACAGTAACTTGCAACGATGCCTTTGGTGTAGTTTCATGGAAAGGCCCTCCCCTGTGGCTCCAGGGATAATTGGCTATCATGCCGGAAGGGCCCATGAAGGTTATCTCCAGTAGAAAACAGGGGTGCTACACAGGACCGCTACCCTGTCGGATTGTTCTTGTCAGGACCTCTTTGTCTCCCATGGCGACGGACTGGCTGCCATACTGGGGGTTCCACAGGTAGTTGGGGGCCTGAGGGCCAATCTGGCAGTGCCACCATAGGAAGCTCGAAAGTCCCCAAGAACTTAGCCAGATCTCCGAGTTTGCGGAAGATTGCTGATTTCCCATGACTCACCCACCCCAGGGCAATGGGACACCCGGTGCCGGGCCGGAGTAGTCCGGGGGTCGTCAGTGGTGGCGGGGCCCGACTCCGTGACCCTGGTGGGTGTCAATTAATATGGCTGGTGACGTAGGGGTAATTAAAGTGTATATTTGTCGTGACGCCACCTGTGGTTTGCGGCTACTGAGCCACCGCTGCTGTGTGAGGCCTCCGGGGTGATGGAATGGCAGCAATAGTGGTACTGCTCCCCACAGGTGGAGCGGTGCTCCGGGGACACTGTCGGTGCTCTTGAGAGTCTATGGTGTGATGGAAGTCTATGCAGGCGACAATAACTGAGACAACATCAGAGGGTGCAATTCCAAGGTCTTTACTCACATTTCCTGGGCTGCAGCACACTGGTGCCTTTGGGCGGCTGGAGCCCACTGTCAGGGACCCCCGCCGATCCTGGGTAGTTCTTGGAATGAAAGCCGGTGCCCTCTTCTAAAGTGTCTCTGTCCTCAGCTGTCTCCTTAAGCCGTGTCCTTGTTGGATAAACCAGGCTCGGCCTCCACTACAGCCTCCGGGCCGGGGGCTCGCCTGTCGGTTATTTACCCCCTTCCTAGAAATTCTGCTGTGGGCTGTGGCCCGGGGAGTTTGCAACTTTCCCTGGGCCTCGGTTTTTACTGTTGGAGATGTCTTTTCCTCCTCCAGTGACTAGGGACCGTCCCCTGATGCAGCTTGATCCCTCCACCGATGTTCCTGTGGAACAGGCCACCAGCTCTGAAGCTATCTGTGGCCCTGGAATCCCTTCTTCTCTTTCTCTTGGTGTAACCTGGACCCTCTGAGTCCCAGGATCTTCACCAGGAAGTGTCTCTTTCTTTCCTTGCTCCTGTCTGACTAGAGCTCTATCCTCAGCTCAGTTCTCTGCCTCCCGCAGACTCTCTCTCCTCCTCCTCCCTGAGGTAACTGCCTCTCTCTTGACCTTCCTTTCTCTCTACCCTCGGGTGGCTCCTCCCACCTCCCCAATTGCTAAGCTGTACCCTATAGGAGCAGGGATAGGTCTTACGGCCCCTCCCAGCATGCAGCATGGGAGGGTTGCTGCCACTGTCCCTGGTCCCAGTGTGTACCTAACAATGGGTGTAGTGTAGATTTGCCTGAGTACCGGCGTTCACTCCTTTCCTTACCCAGGATGGGACATCACACCGCTGGATGGGGTGCAATGTTCCTGTGGCGACGGAAGCCTCAGGGGCGCCACACCCATCCTTATGCGCTGTCAGCTGGAAGGGGAAACCCCATCTATATGGAATGTTTCTGTCCTGGAGGTGTTGGAGCAGGGGTTTTAATGCTCTTCGCAGCTGCAGAGTGCGTCTAGCCCGATCCGGTAATATCTTGACCTGGGACCCCTGGAAGTTGATGGATCCTGCCTGCCGCACCGCGGACATGATGGAGTCCTTCACCTTATAAAAGTGGACTGTACATATTATGTCCCTTGGATGTGAATCTGGAGGGGATTTGGGACCCAGGGCCCTATGTATGTGTGGCGCCCTGGACTAGCCAGGTCATCACAGGTACTGCAACAACACACCCCACACCCCGAGATAGGCACATCAGTAACACACAAATCCTTGTTGCCTCCCTCCAGGGGCTGATGTCCACACCAGGTGGGGTGGAGCCAGATGGTTGGCCCCACCCACTGAGGAGTTCACAGTCCTGGAGGCGGGAAAGGATGTCAGAACAGTTCAGTTAGGGAGAGTGGAGGAGTAAGTGGCAGTTGAGGAGCGATCTGACCGTGTCCGGGTACGTGGCCCGGGCACCAAGAGCAAGGTTGGCAGACGGTGGTAGCCGTCTGCAGGAGAGGCCGATCGCCGCTGAACCGTAGGGCCGGGGACGGGCGGTGGCCCGCCAATACCGAACCGGGGAGCAAAGAGAAGCCAGCACAAACCGGCAGGGTCTACGAACCCTGACCAGGCTTGGAGTCGCCGTTAAACCGGTCAAATCCATTAGCGACTGGAACCTCCGGGGTTTCCTAGCAGCAAAGACCCGATAGAAGGCAACCATCCAAACCGAGAAGGGGAAATACAGCTACTGCCACAGCTAGAATTCCCAGGGCCAGAGCCTGCGGGCAAAAGGGGCTCCTCCGGCCCATATCCAAGCTGGGGAGCGGGTTACCGGTGGGAAGCCATCGGGACCGAAGATACACAACAGGTGCAGGGAAAGGCAGCCACCACCAACCGTCCGGGAGTAACCACCGCAGTTGGCTGCGGGACCCGTCCATCCAGCCGTTTGTTTTACCGGAGACTCTGTATCCATTCTTGGCTGAGTGAGTACCACCGTGCCATCCGGCACCGCGCTGCCCCTGCGAGGGTCGCAGGGGCAGCGTGGTGCCGGATGTCACGGTGGTACTGATGCACAGGGTGCACCTCACCAACCCTGCCTTCCCCATCACACCTCACCGGGCCCCGGGACCACCAAAACCCCCATACCCACGGAGGGGAGATAAACATCTTGGCTGCTCCCTGTCATCGCTCCCGGGATCCCCGTCCAGAGCAGCGGTGGTGCCCCAACCTCACCACACACCGTGGGTGGCGTCACGGACCAACTCCCCAAACCCCAAAACCACCCCTTTCACTCACGGGCGAGGAGCGCCGCTCGAGTCCCCGGATCCGGTACACCGCTCGAGCCACCGAGCAGCCAGCAGCGCCGGACCCGAGCGTGGTGAGCGCAGCGTCCCCCTCCCCGCCCGCGACATATGCGGTCTAACTTAATCGGCCCAGAGCTTTGTTCTCCCAGAATTTGAGCAAAGAGCTTCTGTGCCATGGCCTCCACTTCAGGCGTGCCAATACTTTCAGGGATGCCACGGATACGGACATTATTTCGCCGATTGCGGTTCTCTAAGTCCTCTTGCCCTGAAGTGAGCTCATCAATCTTTGCTGAGTGGCTAAGTAATATTTTCCTTTGTAGGGACAACTCAGCAGTGATGGCTTCCTGGGACTTCTCCACCTCCTCTACCCTGTATGTGAATTCAGATTTCAGTGCCTGCAGCTCTTTCTTATAAGTATTCTCAAGCCTGCTAGCAAGTCTGTCCAAATCTTTTTTTTGTAGGCAAAGCCTTGATAGATTTACTTATCTCATGTAGATTAGGCAGATCTCCCTCATTGTCCTCCTCGCTGGAGAAGTCCTGCTGTGATTTCCCCGGGTCCTGCTGTGTCTGTGTTTGAGGGAGGCCGACGCCATCATTGATCTAGTGTTCCTGAAGGCTGCTGAGGTAGGGGTACTTCACACACAGTGAGATCGCTACTGAGATCGCTGCTGAGTCACGTTTTTTGTGACCTCATTAGCGATCTCGCTGTGTGTGACACTGAGCAGCGATCTGGCCCCTGCTGTGAGATCGCTGCTCGTTACACACAGCCCTGGTTCGTTTTTTTATTGTTGCTCTCCCGCTGATAAGCACACATGGCTGTGTGTGACAGCAAGAGAGTAACAATCCTGAATGTGCAGGAAGCAGCAACCGGCGTCTGACAGCCTGCGGTAAGCTGTAACCAAGGTAAACATTGGGTTACCAAGGTGGTTACCCGATATTTACCTTCGTTACCAGCCTCTGCAGCTCTCACGCTGCCTGTGCTGGCTCCTGCTCCCTGCACACGCTAAGTTAAGCGGTGTGCGCTGGTAACTAAGGTAAACATCGGGTAACCATACCCGATGTTTACCTTAGTTACCAGTGTCCGCAGCTTCCAGACGCCGGCTCCGTGCAAGCGCAGCGACGCTTGCACGTCGCTTCTGGCTGGGGGCTGGGCACTGGTCGCTGGTGAGATCTGCCTGTTTGACAGCTCACCAGCGACCATGTAGCGACGCAGCAGCGATCCTGACCAGGTCAGATCGCTGGTCGGATCGCTGCTGCGTCGCTAAAGTGTGACGGTACCCGTACTCTGGCAGAGGAAACGATCCATGCTGCTCACTCTCTCCTTTATCTCACCTCTGTGTCAGGTGACTTTCCTGGATCTGCCCATAAGCAGGGAGATGTTAATGTGCTCTAATAGAGGCTAAAGGCTACTTTACACACTGCGATATCGGTCCCGATATCGCTAGTGTGCGTACCCGCCCCCATCTGTTGCGCGACACGGGCATATCGCTGCCCGTGCCGCACAACATCGCCCAGAGCCGTCACACATACTTACCTGTCCGGCGACGTCGCTGTGACCGGCGAACCGCCTCCTTTCTAAGGGGGTGGTCCGTGCGGCGTCAAAGCGACGTCACTGAACCGCCGCCCAATCGCAGCGGAGGGGCGGAGATGAGCGGGACGTAACATCCCGCCCACCTCCTTCCTTCCGCATAGCGGCCGGGAGGCAGGTAGGGAGACGTTCCTCGCTCCTGCGGCGTCACACGCAGCGATGTGTGATGCCGCAGGAACGAGGAACAACCTCGTTACTGCTGAAGTAACGATAATTGGGAATGGACCCCCGTGTCGCCGATTAGCGATTTTTCACTGTTTTGCAACGATGCAAAATCGCTAATCGATGTCACACGCAACGGCATCGCTAATGCGGCCGGATGTGCGTCACAAATTCCGTGACCCCAACGACTCCGCATTAGCGATGTCGTAGCGTGTAAAGCCCGCTTAAGGCTTTGTGCGCACTAGAACTGTGAAGTTTCTCAAGAAAATTTCTTGAGAAACTTCTGGGAGTGGAAGATTTCCGGACCTCCGGAAAAAATTTGCACCAAATCCGCGGTAAATCCGCATGTGGATTTGCCGCGGATTAGCCGCGAATTTGCTGCAGGTTGTTCCCTGCGGATTTTGCAGGCTGTACTGCCGAAATCCGCAGGGTACCTGCGGAAAAGAATTGACATGCTCATTTTCTCAAGAAATTTTCTCAAGAAATTCTTCTCAAGGAAATTTCTTGAGAAAAATCCGCAGTGTGCGCACAGCTATTTTTTTTCCAATATGATTTGCAGGGAAATGTCTGCACAAAGATTGCAGACATTTCTCAAGAAATTTCCACGGCAAATCCGCGGGTAAATCCGCGGGTAAAACGCACTAGTGCGCACATAGCCTAAGGGGGGAAGTTCAGGACAGAGCTCCCAGCATGTGCAACTCACTCGGCCATCAGTAAGCCACGACCCACCAAACCCCTCTTTTTTGTGTTGGAAGATTATGTTTTAATGGGGTCCCTGGGGCAAAGCTCAGTCGACTGTGGAATATGGGTAAAAAAAGGCAAAAATATGTCAGCTCACCATTCAGAAATTCACCATTCCCATCAGGCAGTGAAAGTAGTGCACGGACTATGATCCTCAGACCTGTCTCCGGGTAGTTGACTGTGAAAAATAGATGAAGGGTCCAGCACAATCCAAGGAAATTCTTGTCATATGAATACCGAAATCTTCTTACATGTCTATGATTGAGCGTATTTTCACTTGAAATGCATAAGATGTTTTTATTCTCCCCTGTTTTTTAATATGCATCAATAAAGAATCCCTTTTATTTAAGAAGATTTCGGTATTCATATGACAAGAATTTCCTTGGATTGTGCTGGACTTTTTATCTATTTTTCACAATGGAATATGGGTTCTGGGGAGTAGCTCAGTGGAATATGGGTCCCTGGGGCGGAGTTCAGTGGACAATGGAATATGGGTTCCTGGGGCAGAGCTCAGTGGATAGAAAGGAAAAATGATCAAGCAGTTATACACAGATTTCCCTTTGAGCTAGGTGTACACGGCGGAGGGGATTATAGGGCTGGGGCTTATAATGACCACATCTCTGGGCTGATGATCTTGTTCTGAATATTTTTGTTGATGTTTTTTCTTGTAAAATAAAGGCTGCTGTGGCCAAATTTAATACATGTCATGCAGTGTGTGTGTTTTATTTTATTAGGTTCCTAGGAGCGCAAATCACTATCCATCAGTCATGTATTTTCTAATGATTTTTTGTATTGTCCGACTGTTGTTATCAATTTGTGGCTATTATATTCTGGGATTGTTATTTGTATTGTATTTGTTATGGCCTTTGTCATCTATATTAATATATTGACTTAATAGTCATATTTTATATATGTTGTGAGACTGTGACCGGGGTTATCTATGACGGCCGGTATGTCTCGCCCCGGTTGTGCTCACTCCATGATAGAAAGTAACTCCACTCCAGGGTTAATGCTGTTTCCCTACAGGCTGAAGGAAGGGTTAAAAGGAAACAGGAACAAGGGCGGGTGTGCCGGGTGTGAGGGAGTGAACACAACTCCCTGAGTTCTCTGCCGGAGAGGCACATGTGTACTGTTGTGGACTTTTGTTTGGATATTAAACCGTGTGCTGTGACCCTTGGTGCCTGGATCCCGTGTCTTCTGCTGCGCAGCCGACCACGCTACCTCACATATGGTGGAGAATCGGCGGGCATGCCAGCCCGGTGAGGTGTAGCTTCCATTTCTGGTGACCCGGTAGCACATGTCCTGGATTCAAGCGGCTATACTACAGCCCAAACCCGGCGACGCCATGGAGGAAATACTAAAGCAGCAGCAACAGATCAATGCACACCTGCTCCGGTCGTTGGATCATCAGCAGCAATCTTTGAAATTGCAGGAACAAAGGCACCAAGAACAGATGGTTCTCCTGGCCAAGTCGATCCGTGCCGGACCGGCAGCAACAACCCCGGGACCGGGTGACGACGGCAGCGTCCGGAAAGCGGTGAGACAAGCGTTGCAAAAGATGACCCCGGGGGATGATGTGGAAGCGTTCCTGGCGGTGTTTGAGCGGGTGGCCGAGCGGGAAAAGCTGCCGACCCCCCAGTGGGCTGAGGTATTGTCGCCCTATCTGACGGGGGAACCCCAAAAAGCGTACCTGGACCTCTGTACTGAGGACGCCATAGAATATGCGACTTTGAAAGCCGAAATACTGGCTCGGTTGGGGGTGAATACCTATGTACGGGCTCAGCGGGTAAATCAGTGGTTCTATGAGGAAGCCAAACCCGTACGCTCCCAGGCCTATGACTTGTTGCATCTCGTAAAAAAGTGGTTGCAGCCTGACACTCTGAGCCCGGCGCAAATGGTGGAAAGGGTAGTAGTTGATCGTTTTGTGCGCACTTTACCCGTCACCATTCAACGGTGGGTAGGACAGGGCGACCCGAGTACCCTGGACCAATTAGTGTCCCTGGTAGAGCGGCATGTGGCTACGCAGGACTTGATACGGGACACTGAGACTTTGCGTACCGCCCGTCGGTCCGGCCCCTCCAAGCCTAGGGCCAAGGACCCACCGCTGACACCGGTGCAGGAGTCCGCTACCGTCCCGTCTGAGGCCGCGCCCGCCGTCCCTGAGGTCCGGAAGGTTCTGTACCCTAAACGACAACTCGTCAAGGGGGTTTCCTTCCCTATTAGATGTTGGCAGTGCCAGCGGGTGGGACATATGGAAGCCCAGTGTCCACTCACCACGGAGCCCATGGATTGTGGGGTTACCCGGCGGGGTTCAATGTATACTCAGGTGGTGTGTACCGCTGACCTGGTCTCCCCAGAGACTGAGCCCCACTTGTGCCAAATACAGGTGAATGGATGTCCGGTTACAGGATTGTTGGATTCCGGAAGCTTAGTGACCCTTGTGCGATCAACCTTGAGGGCTAAAGTAAAGGCCACAGGACGTACCGCGGGGGTGGTTTGCATACATGGGGACCGCCGAGACTATGCCTCGGGGATTGTCACCATCACAGCACCTTGCGGTCAGGTGCAACATGAGGTGGGACTTATTAACACTCTTTCCTATGACGTGATCCTAGGAAGGGATCTGCCCTATTTTTGGACTTTATGGAAGGGACCTCCTAAGTCCCCTCAGATATTGGTCAGTCCGGGACCTGAGCCCTACAATCCTGAATCTGGGACGCCTGCCGTAGGGGTCCCCATGATAGGGACAGAATGTGAACCCGATAGGTCACCCCTAGAGGTATTGGCAGGAGAGGCTGAGACGGTCGAGCCCATCCCGGAGTTGGAGGCGTCCCCGGATACGTTTGGGACAGCCCAACTCCAGGACCCTACATTAATACATGCCCGGAGTCGGGTGACAGTAGTTGACGGGGTGGCACAGCTGCCCGGTGCCCAGGTAAGGTACCCCCATTTCGCTCTTAAGCAGGATTTACTCTACCGGGTAGATGAAATACGGGGCGTGGGGGTAGAGCAGTTGGTGGTGCCCCAGCCGTATCGCCGGCGGGTCCTCGACTTGGCTCATAAACACCTGATGAGTGGCCACCTAGGGGTCAAGAAAACGCAGGAGCGAATATTGCAAAGGTTCTATTGGCCCGTGGTCTTTGGGGAGGTAAAACGGTTCTGCGAAACCTGCCCGGAGTGTCAGCTTACCGCACCCCTGACCCACTTTCACAGTCCGTTGGTACCGTTACCCATTATAGAAGTCCCTTTTGAATGGATAGGGATGGATCTGGTGGGGCCCCTCGTAAAGTCTGCTCGAGGGCACCAACACATCCTAGTGATCGTTGACTATGCCACCCGGTATCCAGAGGCGATACCTCTCAGACAAACTGCGGCGAAGCTTATAGCTCGGGAGTTGTTTGCTGTGTTCTGCCGGGTGGGGTTGCCCAAGAAGATCCTTACGGATCAGGGGACCCCATTCATGTCTAAAGTGACCAAAGAGCTATGCCGGCTACTCCAGATCAAGCAGTTGCGCACGTCTGTGTATCATCCTCAGACGGATGGGTTAGTAGAACGATTCAATAAAACCCTGAAAACCATGCTCAAAAGGGTGATCTCCAAAGACGGGAAAGACAGGGATATGATGCTTCCCTATTTGATGTTTGCCATACGAGAGGTGCCACAGGAAAGAGTCGGGGTGGTCAACTATAAGGTATTGCAGCCCGGTAGGCGGAAACCTGAACAAATATACCATGTCAACCTATTAAAACCTTGGCAGGAACGGGAAAGCCTGATGGTTGTTTTTTCCCCATCTCCCTCCTCTTCGGGTCGTTCACATCCGGCTCCAGCGACCTCCGGAGAGGACGAACCGGAAGTAAGGATTGGAGAAGCCCTCACCAAGACACAGAGGCGAGAGGCCAGACGGCTGGTTCAGCAGAACCCCCGATGTCTTCTCCGAGCTGCCTGGTAGGACCAGTCTGATACGACATGATATTGTCACCGAGCCCCACCTGAAGGTACGCCTGAAGTCATACCGCGTGCCGGAGGCTCGAAGACAAGCCATATCAGAGGAAGTGAAGACAATGCTACGCCTGGGGGTCATCGAAAAATCCCGGAGTGAATGGGCTAGTCCCATTGTCCTAATACCAAAACCCGATGGCTCCTTAAGGTTCTGCAATGACTTTAGGAGATTGAACGAAATATCCAAGTTCGATCTCTACCCCATGCCCCGGGTAGATGAGCTGATTGATAGGCTGGGACAGGCGCGATATTTTACCACGCTCGACCTGACCAAGGGGTACTGGCAGGTGCCACTGACGGAGTCCGCCAAGGAGAAAACCGCTTTTGTTACGCCGGAGGGTCTCTTCCACTATGTTGTCTTGCCTTTTGGGTTACATGGCGCTCCGGCCACGTTCCAGAGGTTGATGGACTTGGTGCTGGAACCCCACCAGGCGTATGCATCAGCGTACCTTGATGACATCATTATTTACAGCTCCGAGTGGCAGACCCACTTGGAACAGGTACAAGCGGTGGTCGACGCGCTTCGAACAGCCGGATTGACAGCCAATCCCAAGAAATGTGCGTTGGGACTCACGGAAGCCCGCTACTTGGGCTACGTGATAGGCCAAGGAGTGATTAAGCCCCAAATTAACAAGGTTGAGGCGATCCAGAAGTGGCCTAGACCCCTGACCACGAAGCAGGTTAGGGCCTTCCTGGGTATCGTGGGGTACTACAGGAGGTTTGTAAAAGATTTTGCGGGACGGACCTTCTCAAAGGCAAGAAGTCCGTCATGGTGCGCTGGACTCCGCAGGCTGAGGACTCCTTCCGGGCCCTGAAGGGGGTCCTGTGCGGACAGCCCGTTCTTGTAAACCCTGATTTCCGGAAGGAGTTCATAGTACAGACTGACGCCTCGGAGGTCGGCCTGGGGGCAGTGCTGTCTCAGGTGGTTCAGGGGGAGGAACACCCCGTCACCTTCTTAAGTAGGAAGCTCACCCCTCCCGAGCGGAATTATAGCGTAGTGGAGAAGGAGTGCCTGGCGATCAAGTGGGCCTTGGAGTCCCTACGCTATTACCTGCTGGGACGGCAGTTTTGCTTGGTGACGGATCACTCTCCACTGGTCTGGATGAGGTCCGCCAAGGAACGGAATGCCCGGGTTACCCGGTGGTTCCTTTCTCTGCAGAACTTCCGGTTTACGGTTGAACACCGGGCCGGTGGGTTGCAGGGCAACGCCGATGCCTTGTCCCGCGGCCCGTGTTTGATGGCGGGAGTTCAACCCCGCACGCTTGAACTGAGGGGGGGGGTATGTGAGACTGTGACCGGGGTTATCTATGACGGCCGGTATGTCTCGCCCCGGTTGTGCTCACTCCATGATAGAAAGTAACTCCACTCCAGGGTTAATGCTGTTTCCCTACAGGCTGAAGGAAGGGTTAAAAGGAAACAGGAACAAGGGCGGGTGTGCCGGGTGTGAGGGAGTGAACACAACTGCCTGAGTTCTCTGCCGGAGAGGCACATGTGTACTGTTGTGGACTTTTGTTTGGATATTAAACCGTGTGCTGTGACCCTTGGTGCCTGGATCCCATGTCTTCTGCTGCGCAGCCGACCACGCTACCTCACAATGTATATATGGCCTGGCCATTCTATACAATTTGTCCTTTTTCTCCTCCTTTTTTCGGATTTAATACAGCTGGCTGCATTTTTTTATTATCACCAGTAGATGGTGTGCTTCTCTGTTTAAGATACAGGGTTTTACCTAATCAGCTATGGTATTCGGGAACGCATGCGCACCTCTTTTTTGCGGGCTCCCTCATCTGTTCGCTGTATCTTTATGCGCTGGGTCTTCCGGGGTCATGTGCCTTTGCACGTGACTCGGAACCTGACGTGGTGCATGACGCTGCGGCAGATGGGCAGGCCCATTTCCACAGACCCTCATGTGTCAATCTCCACATATCATTTGCTGATTGGGTACCAGACTGTTTTAAACCCCCCTCCCCATGCACATGATGACTACCCTGACGAAGGCTGACGCCAAAACAGCCATCGGGTGGGCGCTGTGACGACATGGACTCTCATGGGTTAAAGTTTCTTAAAATTCAGCCAGACAGCATGATAGATTGTTTATAGACGGGGGAGAAGTCCCTCATTGTTTTTACAAGACTCTTGTTGACTCAATGTAATTGTGTTGGCCACTGAAAGCCAGACGTATTGTTCTCCAGACTTTTCCAGTAAACATTGTATTGCAGTTGTGTATTGCTAATGTGATTACCTTAGTAGCCATTGTTGAGTCTGTGACTTGCAGACTCCATGTAGAAATCTTCAGTCTTTCTGTAGACATCATTTGGATGAACATTGTCCATGCAGCTTGAGATTCATCCAATGGGAGAGGCGATCTTGTCCAACCAATCGATGAGGACGCAGTGTATCTAAGTGGAAGGCTGTGGCTATAAAAAGGGACTTCTTTAAGCCACCAGGTTGTTGGATGCTAATGGATCCAGTCTAAGCTCTTTGGAGCTGACTAGAGGATCAGGATATCTATTGGCTTCAATCTAGGGACTCCGGTTCCGGTTGGAGACCATATCCACAGCCTAGGGATTTCGACTCCGGCTGCCAGGATTGTAACATCATACCAGGACTACCTACGGAGGACACTCAGGTTGGGACAGTTCAGTCACCTGGTACAGACTTTGCAGACCTCACACAGCTTCCTGAATCTGGCATTATTCCTTTCTCGGTGGGTGCCCGCCAAAAGCGGGGTGCTGCTGGATTGGAGTAAATAGCCCTGGAACCTCTGAGGCATGGACATTCTAAATCCCTGGTGAGCCAGCGGAAGGGTGAGACTCTGTTGCCTGTTACTTTTGTGTTTTGCTGGTTATGTGTTATGTGCCGTTAATTGTTTGGGGATCCAATAAAGTCTAATTATTGTGGTTCCCGCACCCTGTGTTGTCTGAGTAGTGTTACGCCCACGGTTAAGGAGGCCGGCGTTCAGTTGGGATGAGCCCTGAGCCACGCTGTCTTTCTAAAGGCGGCGGGTTTTAGTGGACGAGAGCACCCACTGAGCCCCGTGTCTCCACAGGCGCCATTCCCTGTTACAAGCCCGCAGTACAAGTATAATATAGGACAGTGCAGCACAGGATTGCACTCTACATCTCCTGCGGTAAGTTGATCTGGAGGTGTACCGCCCCCGTATCAGCAGCCGAGCTGCTCAGATCCGGATCTGCGGTGGCTCGAGGGGCGTCCGGGCCCGTGGGTCTCGCGGCCACTCGAATGAAGGGGGGTATTTACCAGGGGGTATGGTATATTGAAAGCTCATGACGCCACCCGTGGTGTGTGGTAGGATGGAGTACCACTGCTGTGGCTGGGAGTACCCGGTGGCGATGGAGTGGGCAGCCAGGTGTTTAACCCCTCCACGGGTAGGGAGAATGCCCCGGGACTCTGTGATAGTGACAGGAAGGTGCTGTTGGGGAGGTAAGGGTCACTTGCGTACTCACTCAGTCCAATAACACTGACACTGACAACTAGTAAGCCAAAGTTCTAGACACCGCTGCCACTGAGGGGGAGCACGCTTGGGTCCCGTTTCTGTTGGTGTTGCCTGTTGATCTGTGACCTTTTCCCGTGGCACCTTGTTTTTTTCTGGTTGGTCCCTGTAGCTTAAAACTAGTCAGGTCCCGCTCCCCAGTATGGCTAACTGAGGGAGCTTGCTCTCAGGGATCACGCTTGGGATTTCTTGGACCGTATTTGTGGAAAGTCCTATGCCTCTCGTTGCGCTAGTACCCTAATTTTGGAGCGGGTGGAGGGCAGATCTTGAAGGCTCTGTTCTCGTCGGGTGAATTGTCAGGTTACCTGAAGCTACTCCCTGACCTAGGGTCCACGTACCCCGTCGTGCCCTGGTCCCAGCCCGGTGATGGTACAAGGCCACCGGCTGTCCTCCACGACAATACCGTGCCCCTTGTCACAATCCCCTGCGTCCAGCTCCTACCAGGCCCAGACCAACGTCTGCTACCTAGTAGTTCCAAGGAGCTCAGCTCCTGACCTCCTCTCACTTTCACTTCCAACACTACACTGGCCTACTCCTGACACTGCTGACCTCCCCTTAACCAACCCCCCAAGTGGGCGACCCTATTCTACTCAGGCCGTTCATTGGTGTGTCTGGTGGGTGTGGTGCAGAGTGTTCCTAGGATTTTGATTAGCTGGTTTTGGCAACCAACACCAATGGTTAGGGACCCATAACCAAGGAGGATGTGGATATTGCACAGTAGGGCAGTTTGCACAATACCCTGTGACAACCTGATAGGCCAGGGCGTCACACATTCCTGGTGATTATGTGTTATTATAGATAGGAATATACTTTTACCTAATTGTGTTAATCTGCATTTCTACTTACCGCAGCCTGCATATGTACATTCCCATTGATAGTGGTCTACAGTATTATAGTGAGAAATATACTTGTTCCTAATTGGGCTATTTGCAGGGCCGTATTTGCCATTCATGCTGCCCTAGGCACTTTAAGTTGTAACGCTCCCCTACTGGTAAATCAGACTAAAGCCTGCTTTACACGTTACAATTAAACGTGCAATCGCATTTGCGATCGCACCCGCCCCCATCGTTTGTGCGTCACGGGCAATTTCTTGCTCGTGTCGCACAATGCTGTAATCCCCGTCACACGTACTTACCTTCCAAACGACCTCGCTGTGGGCGGCGAACATCCGCTTCCTGAAGGGGGAGGGACGTTCGGCGTCACAGCGACGTCACACAGCAGCCGGCCAATAGAAGCGGAGGGCCGGAGATGAGCGGGACATAAACATCCCGACCACCTACTTCATTCAGCATTGCCGGCGGCCGCAGGTAAGCTGCAGTTCATCGTTCCCCGGGGTGTCACACGGAGCAATGTGTGCTGCCCCGGGTACGATAAACAACAGGACGTGTGATTTTTAGAAAATGAGCGACGTGTCAGCGATGAACGAGAAGGTGAGTATTTCTGCTTGTACATAGCTGTCACACGCTACGATATCACTAACGATGCCGGATGTGCGTCACTTACGACGTGACCCCACCGACATCTCGTCAGATATATCGTAGTGTGTAAAGCCCGCTTAAGGGTACATGCACACGACATCTATTTCAGGTGGTTCTGCTCTGTTATGCGCCTGAAAAAGCGGTAAATAAACTCTAAAAAGACTGACTATATGCCCTGCAGTGTAGAGATGATGTGCTGATCATGTGTTCAGTCTTTTGAGCTTCTTTTAACTGCTTCAAGTTTCCAAAAATGTGAAGCGTTTGAATGAAGTGACTACCATTTGTAAGATGCTCACTGGTTTATATACCGGTAATACAATTTAATTAAAAAACGGTCCCCAAAAGATGTCAGAAAAGGTGACTGAAAAGGAGCGAAAATGTATCTTTAGCACAAAATACACCGGTGTGTCCTGAAGCGTCTTCTCCCTGAAAAACCCATGGCATTCGCAGACGTCTAGAAGACATTGTGTGCCCATACCCTTTAAATAGTAGGTAAGTCCTCCTCCATACACAGACTAAAGGTGTCAGAATCCGCCAATATCAACAGATTCGGACCATAGTCTAATGTGTATGGCTGCCTTTGACTGATGATATCTGGGGAGATAAGGATCCAGCATGTCAGTTTTAGGACTAAAGATCCTTATATTCTCTAAATGATAAGCCTTTAAAGATGTCTGGTAGCGGCGAACACAGGAGTGCTTGGCAAAGTGAGCAATCTTATAAAAGGGTATGTTCACACTGGCGTATGACTCGCAAAAGTGCAATGGGTGAAAATCCTACATTGCACTCAGCCCCATGTAAGGCCCCTTTCACACGTCAGTGATTCTGGTACATTTGTGCTTTTTTTATACGTACCAGAATCACTGACATACGCAGACCCATTATAATCAGTGGGTCTGCTCACACATCAGTGATTTTTCACTGAACGTGTCACCGTGCAGCGTGCACCCTTGGCCGTGATTCTGCATGGAGACATGTCAGTTTTTGTCTGGCATCACTGATGACCCACAGACCACACTATGGTGTGATCCGTCTGTGATCAGTGAAACACATACCAGAAAATCACGGACATATTAAATATTAAACATTTTCTACTTACCTTGCCTGCGATTCGCTGTGCCTGCTCCGCTCTCGGCAGCTCCTGCCTGGCTCATGAATATTCATGAGAGCAGGAACTGCCGACCAGGAAGTAGGTGCTGAGAGCGGTGGGCGGACGCTCGAGAGCCGAGGAGTTCAGCACCATGGACAGCAGCAGTGAAGGCAGGTGAGTAATGTCCATATGTAATCACGGGATCACGGATCACCGATTGCACATGGACAACTTACGTGTGCCGTGAATCACGGAACACGGAGGGACATGTGTGTGTTTTACACGTCAGTGAAGAACGTCAGTGTTTTTCACTGACGTGTCAAACGGGCCTAAGATAATGCTGCAGCCCAGATCTACAAGATTTTCCTCAGTCGTAATTGGACTGAGGAAAAAAAACACAGCATGCTGTGATTGTCTGCGAATCTCAGATCACTTGCACCCATACGAGTCTATGAGTGAAAGTGAAACATTGGACATCCGAGTGCAGTGCCATATACGCATCAGCTGACAATGTAGGAGATGGAAAGATCATTCTCTCCCTCTTCTCCGCAGCTGTGATCTGATCGCTAGATTGCAGCAGACCATGAGCTGAGGGACATTAACAGATCGCATCCGATACTCTCACATAGGATGCCATATGCTGATGTGACTCCAGTGTAAGGGAGAGTCTGGCAAGATAGCTGCTGGCTGAATGATAAGACAGCTGTCTATATGTATGGAGGCATTAGTTAAACACTTGTAAATCTGAGAAATGTGGCCTAACTCAGATGGCTGTAGCCAGCACAATGAACATATAATCATCAAGTATCATGTCTAATAAATTAAAGATTACATCTACATTTATAATTCACCACAACCACCATCAGTACGTAAGTACAGTACCAAGTCCATTATCAGTACATAACTACATCACAAGAACAACCATCAGTACATGAATACATCACCAGAACCATTCATCCCTCCCTTCATCCCTCCCTCCATCTCTCCATCCATCCCTCCCTTCCTCCATCCATTCATCCGTCCCTCCATCCCTCCCTCCATCTCTCCATCCATTCATCCCTCCCTTCATCCCTCCCTCCATCTCTCCATCCATTCATCCCTCCCTTCATCCCTCCCTCCATCCATCCCTCCCTCCATCTCTCCATCCATTCATCCCTCCCTTCATCCCTCCCTCCATCCATCCCTCTATCCCTTCATCCATCCCTCTCTCTATCCATCGATCCATCCATCCTAGTAGCTGAATAATCTATTTCTGGATTCTCTACTAATCTAACCAAATCTTCCTATGCTTTTCATTACAGACAGTGGCTCATTGGTTAGAGCTACTGCCTAAGAAGAATTAGTTCACGAGTTTGAGTCCCGGCTGTCCCGGTAAAGAATTTAATTTATTTTAAATTATAATTATTATTTATTTATAATTATAATTTAATTTAATTATGCACTGAGGGGAGGAGGCGGACATCAGCTGTGAGCCGCGGGACACACCTCTAAAATCTGAGCAGTTCACGGAATGAGGCTGCATTGCTCTCTCCTCTCTCTTCTCTCTCCTCTCCTCTTTCTCTCTCCTCTCCTCTCTCTCTCCTCTCTCTCTCCTCTCTCTCTCTTTTCTCTCTCCTCTCTCTCTTTTCTCTCTCCTCTCTCTCTTTTCTCTCTCCTCTCTCTCTCTTCTCATTCTCTCTTTATCTCTTCTTTGCTCTCTCTTTTCTCTCTCTCTCTTTGCTCTCTCTCCTCTCTCTCTCCTCTCTTTTTCTTTCGCTCTCTTTTTCTCTCTCTCTTTCTCTCCTCTCCTCTCTCTCTCTCCTCTCTCTCTCCTCTCTCTCTCTCTTTTCTCTCTCCTTTCTCTCTCTCTTTTCTCTCTCCTCTCTCCCCCTCTCTCTTTTCTCTCCCTATCTCCCTCTCTCTCTCTCTCTCCCCCTCACTCTCTCCCTCTCTCTCTCTCTCTCTCTCTCCCTTCTGTCTCTCTTTTCTTTTCAATATTCTTTTTATTATAGTGAAAAATAGCATATGAAACACAATGCACACCTTCCAAGTATTGTTCAGAGCAAAAAAAAATTAATATAATGTAACATAAAACAATGAATAAATGTGAGAAAATGTAAGGCACTCGAATCCTGGAGGGAAGAATTTAGATCCAAAGTTCAGTCCACAGTTCTGGATAATGTTTCTTCCTCTCTCTCTCCTCTCTTTTTCTTTCTCTCTCTTTTTCTCTCTCTCTCTTTCTCTCTCTCTTTTTCTCCCTCTCTCCCCCTCTCTTTTCTCTCCCTCCCTCTCTCCCTCTCTCTCTCTCTCTCCCCCTCACTCTCTCCCCCTCTCTCTCTCCCTCTCTCTCTCCCTCTCTCTCTCTCTCTCCCCCTTCTGTCTCTCTTTTCTTTTCAATATTCTTTTTATTATAGTGAAAAATAGCATATGAAACACAATGCACACCTTCCAAGTATTGTTCAGAGCAAAAAAAATTAATATAACGTAACATAAAACAATGAATAAATGTGAGAAAATATAAGGCACTCGAATCCTGGAGGGAAGGATTTAGATCCAAAGTTCAGTCCACAGTTCTGGATAATGTTTCTTCCCTTGTCGGAAGTACCTCAGTTAGGTGTGTTTACCATTGCAGTCCATGTGAAATGAACAATAAACTTTTGTGAATAATTAACATTAGTGAATTGAACATATGTAAAACATGTCAATAGTAGGATGGGGGGTGTAAAGAAAGGTAAGGATGGTTTCAAGAAGATATTGAGAGACAGGAGGTGTGAGTGGGGTTTAATCTAGATGAGAAATATATCATAACTGGCTCAGGGAAGGCGGGTGGGAGCAGGTCAAGACGCCACCAGTTCAAAGTACTCGGAGGATTCTCGTAAATTCAACCAGGGGGCCCAGATGAGTCTAAATTTATCTTGAGAGTGATAAGCTAAAGCTGCCAGCTCTTCAATATGATATAACTGGTCGATTTTGAGCATCCAATTTTGGACAGTAGGTATACTTGTCGAGCGCCAAAGGGGGGGAATGAGCAGTTTGGCCGCCGCTAGTAGAAATACGAGGAGAGTTTCATTCGGAGTGTTTTGTGGGTTGCTGACCAAGTTCAGGAAGATTAGGCTGGTTTGGGGGTTAAAGGACAGTTTACAGATCCGCTTGGTGTAGGTAATCACATTTTCCCAGAAGGGCTGCAACTGGTCGCACTGCCACCAAATGTGGAAGTATATACCTCGCTCTCTATTGCACCTCCAACATGACTCTGAAGAGAAAGGGAACCATGTGCTAGTTTGAGAAGGCGATACATACCATCTGGTAACTAATTTGTATGAGTTTTCCTGTACCTTCACGCAATGTGATGGGCCAAAGGATCTTTTATAAATTTGGATCAAATCTCCTTCTGTAAAATTCCTGCCTAGATCTTTTTCCCATAATGATATGAATGCCCTTTTCTGCGGGAGCTTATTTAAGACCAATATTGATATAATTTAGACAGGACTTTTTGAGGGCATTTTGTTTATGTAATCATAGATTCAAAAGTGGAAAGGTCCCTTCGGGGCAGCCCATTTGGTAAGTGATCCCTGTGGAGACACGGGGCTCAGTGGGTGCTCTTGTCCACTGAACCAGCCGCCTTTAGAAAGACAGCATGGCTCAGGGCTCATCCCAACTGAACGCACGACCTCCTTAACCGTGGGTGGAACACTACTCAGACAACACAGGGTGAGGGAATCACAATATTAAGACTTTATTGGATCCCCAAAATATTAACGGCACATAACACATAACCAGCAAAACACAAATGTAACAGGCAACAGAGTCTCACCCTTCCGCTGGCTCACCAGGGATTTAGAATGTCCGTGCTCAGAGCTTCCAGGGCCACTTACTCCAATCCAGCAGCACCCCGCTTTTGGCGGGCACCCACCGAGAATGGAATAATGCCAGATTTAGGAAGCTGGCAGAGGTCTGTAAAGTCTGTAGCCAGGTGACCAAATTGTCCCAACCTGGGTTTCTTCCTTAAGTAGTCCTTGATATTGTGGCGCCCCTGAGGCTTCCGTCGCCACAGGTCATTGCACCCCATCTGCGGTGTGATGCCCCATTCTGGGAGAGGAAGAGGGTGAACTCCGGTTTCCTGGTAAATTCACACTACACCCATTGCTAGGGACACACAGGACCAGGGAAAGTGGCAGGCAACCCTCCCATGCTGCATGCTGAGAGGGGCTGTAAGACCCATCCCTGCTTCCATAGGGTGGTAGCTTAGCAACTGGGGAGGTGGGAGGAGCCACCAGAGAGCAGACAGAGACAGGAAGGTGAAGTTTAGTCAGTTCGCTCAGGGAGTGGGAGAGTGAGGAGTGAGCATGTAGGACGAGAAGAGAAGAAGGAGTCGCAGGGCCACGGGTAGTCCTGTAAGGTGCCACGAGCAGTCCTTGTTGGGTACCGCTGCCGAGGGCCCAGAGGCGCTACGGGTAGCTGCAGGCTGCGGTGGCCCGTTCCACAGTGACATCGGTGGAGCGACTAGCTGCGACAGGGGACGGTCCCTAGACACTGAAGGAGTGAAAAGACAGTCTCCAGACAGTAAAAACCGAGGCCCAGGGAATTGCAAGCTCCCAGGGCCAGAACCCAGAGCAGATCTTCAGAAAAGGGGAAATCAGCCGACAGGTGACCCCCCAGCCTGGAGGCTGTAATGGAGGCCAAGCCAAGTCCATCTACCTAAGGCAAGGCTAGTGAAGTCAGCAGAAAAAGGGACACTAAAGAGAGGGAACCGGATTTCACGCTCGGAATCACCCAGAAGGCGGAGGTCCCTGACAGTGGTCCCAGCAGTCTGAGGGTCCTTGCAAGTGTGACAGAAACAGTGAGTAAAAGAACTGGAACTGCACCTTGGACTCGTCTCTGTTATTCCACCTACATAGACACTTACAAGCACCAACTGTGCCCCGGGCATTGCTCCACCTGTGGGGAGCAGTACCAACACTGCTGCCATAACATCATCCCGGAGGCCTCACATAGCAGCGGCGGCTTAATAGCCGCATACCACAGGTGGCGTCACGAACACCCTTTAACAACCAAGCCACACATTCAACTGACACCCACCAGGGCCACGGAGCCGGGCCCAGCCACCACTGACTACCACCGGACTAGTCCGGCCCGGCACCGGGTGTCCCATAGCCCTGGGGTGGGCGAGTCAACTTTGGCGTCACGAACAGGATTTCGTGCCCGGTCTAACCGGGTACTGTGCGCCTGAAGAACCGTGTGACAGACTGAGCACTTTACTGAGAAACCGCCGCCATTAGCGCTGCTGAGAGCGGGAAGAAGGGGGGCGTGCAAGAAGAAAGGGCGCGAAGAGAAGCCCCGCCCCCTTGTCCAAGAAAAGCGCGCGAAGCGGTGCCCGCCATAGAAAGTGGAAGAAAAAGAAATGGCGACTAGATAAGCTGGCAGGCTGGCAGAGAGAGTCTAAATGCCAGACCAGCAGATAAAGAAAATGTACCTTATCGCAGCGAAGGTGATGCAGCAGATCCGGCAAGCGACGCGCGGAGCAGCGACCGCCAGAACACCGGAGATGCTACTGAGGGGTGAGACATTTAATGCCCCTGCCGGCGCGGGTGCCCCAACCCCCGCTGCCATGCCCGCGGTCCCTGGAGAGACGCCCGGCACGGCGACGCCGATCCAGGCCGCAGCCACGCCAGGTGCGGCCCGCCAAGATTTTGCCGCCGGAGCGGCGCCCATCCACACCGCAGCAGCGACTCCAATACAGGCCGCCGCCATGCCAGGCGCGGCCCGCCAAGACCAGCAGACGCAGACTGTGCTGACCGCTGTCTACCTGCTGCCAGGTGGGGAGCCAGAGAAGAATCCCTACATGTAAAGAAGTAAGAAGCAGCTGAACTGTACATAGCCCCTAATTCTTTTTGAAGAAGTCCCTCGTGTTTTGCCCCTTATTCTTTTCGAAGATGACACCCTTTCCTATTGTGCTGCCCCTGATTCTTTGCGAAGACGTCCCCCCCCCCATGTTAAGTGCTACCGGGCCACTGAACTGGAATGTGGGCCCCGGTGAATGTTTAGGTGTCATGTCGTACCAGGCCACTGGACTTAGTGGCTGGTGTGTGGTGTATGTGTTTTCTGTCCTACCAGACCATTGGACTTAATGGCTGGTATGTTGTTGATATGTCTGATGCAACCAGGCCATTGGACTTAATGGCTGGTCGAAGATGTTACTTTGTTTGTTTGAAACGAACTGACGGGCTACTGGACTTGTAGTAGCCAAGAATGTAATTATTTGCACCTGTTGTGCCCCCTACCAGAATTATGGGGGATGTGCCCAAACCGTGCAATGGACTGGAAGTGCACACATAGTTTCTTTATAAGAAGTTTGCAACGTTCATGATATGTGCCTCCCATAAAGGGAAGAAATGTTTTACAGTTTATGATATTGCATACCAAAAATGTTTTGCAGTTCTCCATATGTTTTTGTTGTTTTTCAGCCCGAGGACGTGCTGGGATTTGCTGTGGGGGAGTGTGGCGCCCCTGAGGCTTCCGTCGCCACAGGTCATTGCACCCCATCTGCGGTGTGATGCCCCATTCTGGGAGAGGAAGAGGGTGAACTCCGGTTTCCTGGTAAATTCACACTACACCCATTGCTAGGGACACACAGGACCAGGGAAAGTGGCAGGCAACCCTCCCATGCTGCATGCTGAGAGGGGCTGTAAGACCCATCCCTGCTTCCATAGGGTGGTAGCTTAGCAACTGGGGAGGTGGGAGGAGCCACCAGAGAGCAGACAGAGACAGGAAGGTGAAGTTTAGTCAGTTCGCTCAGGGAGTGGGAGAGTGAGGAGTGAGCATGTAGGACGAGAAGAGAAGAAGGAGTCGCAGGGCCACGGGTAGTCCTGTAAGGTGCCACGAGCAGTCCTTGTTGGGTACCGCTGCCGAGGGCCCAGAGGCGCTACGGGTAGCTGCAGGCTGCGGTGGCCCGTTCCACAGTGACATCGGTGGAGCGACTAGCTGCGACAGGGGACGGTCCCTAGACACTGAAGGAGTGAAAAGACAGTCTCCAGACAGTAAAAACCGAGGCCCAGGGAATTGCAAGCTCCCAGGGCCAGAACCCAGAGCAGATCTTCAGAAAAGGGGAAATCAGCCGACAGGTGACCCCCCAGCCTGGAGGCTGTAATGGAGGCCAAGCCAAGTCCATCTACCTAAGGCAAGGCTAGTGAAGTCAGCAGAAAAAGGGACACTAAAGAGAGGGAACCGGATTTCACGCTCGGAATCACCCAGAAGGCGGAGGTCCCTGACAGTGGTCCCAGCAGTCTGAGGGTCCTTGCAAGTGTGACAGAAACAGTGAGTAAAAGAACTGGAACTGCACCTTGGACTCGTCTCTGTTATTCCACCTACATAGACACTTACAAGCACCAACTGTGCCCCGGGCATTGCTCCACCTGTGGGGAGCAGTACCAACACTGCTGCCATAACATCATCCCGGAGGCCTCACATAGCAGCGGCGGCTTAATAGCCGCATACCACAGGTGGCGTCACGAACACCCTTTAACAACCAAGCCACACATTCAACTGACACCCACCAGGGCCACGGAGCCGGGCCCAGCCACCACTGACTACCACCGGACTAGTCCGGCCCGGCACCGGGTGTCCCATAGCCCTGGGGTGGGCGAGTCAATATCAAAGCCGAATCCTTGCATTCCGTGCTGAAGTCCATATAGTGTTATAATCCAGGCTTGCCAATCGGATCCGCAGGTCCTAGATTGGTAGCATGTAGCCAGAGTCTCCCTGGGCAATGGACAGTCCTCCTTTTTATACCCCTGAGCTCTTCATTCAGACCATTTGGGGTCTTCATGATTGGTGGATCAGACTGGGGTCTTATTGGCTAGATTTCAAGCCGTATACAGAATATTCCAGTAATAATGGTCAATGGCAGAGACGAGGAAGAGACAGCTAAGTTACATCCCATCCAGCAAACACATCTTAATACAATGAGTGCCTGGCCTTCAGTGGCCAAACAATTACATGAGTCAACAAAAACTTCAATACTAAACTCCCAAGAGTCTTGTAGAACAATGAGGGCTTATACCCCATCTATACACAAACTATCTTCATGTCTGGCTGAATTTTAAGAAAGTTAACCCATGCTAGGCACTGACAGAGTCCATGTCGTCACATTCCTCCCCCTTCTTAATATTAGCCAGACATGATAGGCTTCCGATCATCCTTCTCCACCTGTCGGGAAAGCCCATCTGCATTTCCATGGTTCTTGCCATTTGATGGCTCTGAGGAGGAGGCTGAAGACTGAGGATGAGACTTCTCCTATCAAGGGTATGGGTCGGAGTGGGGCACGACAAGGGGCTTACCCCATACATTGACACACTGGGCAAGATGCTCTGTATTTTTGCACTTCTTGAGTGACGTTTGACCAGAAAAACTGTGCAACAGGCGGGCCCTATCTTTTTGGCCCCCATGTGTCCAGCCGCAGGATCATCATGAGCTAAACACAATAGTTGGGGTCGGTATTGCTGGGGTACCACAAGCTGATGTACACGGGTCCAGGGTTTTTCTGGACAATATGCAGGCTTTTCCCGATATAAGAGGCCTTTTTCCCATCTATACACCTTCCCCTGATTTCCTCCCCCAGGTTGGGTGGCCGCACTACGGATAAGCTCTAGGGTGGGGTCTGTCAGTTGGGCTTCCCTGAATTCTTTAAGATCTATCTTCCGCAAGTCAATGGCCACAGTTAGGTCTGATGTACTCACATGTGATGGCTCCGAGGAGGATGCTGAAGATTGAGGAGGAGGGTTCTCCTCTGAAGGGTTGGTAGAATGACCTGCACCAGGATGGTGTTTGGCTTGGCTGCGGGTGACGGCGGTGACAAACTGGCTGGATAGCTCTTGTCCTAGGTCATTTCCCAAAATAACAGGGGTGGGGAGGCCATCCATGAGCCCTGTGACGACATGGACTCTCATGGGTTAACGTTTCTTAAAATCCAGCCAGACAGCATGATAGATTGTCTATAGATGGGGGAGAAGTCCCTCATTGTTTTTACAAGACTCTTGTTGACTCAATGTAATTGTGTTGGCCACTGAAAGCTAGACTATTGTTCTCCAGACATTTCCAGTAACCATTGTATTGTAGTTGTGTATTGATAATGTAATTACCTTAGTAGCCATTGTCTAGTCAGTGGCTCCCAGTTTACATGTACACCCTCAGCCTTTCTAAGCACATCATTTAAATGAACATTGTCCATGCAGCTTGAAATTCCTCCAATGGGAGAAGCAATCTTGTCCAACCAATCGATGAGGACGCAGTGTATCCAAGGGGAAGGTTGTGGCTATAAAAAGGACTTCTTTAAGCCACCAGTGGTTGTTGATGGTTGATGGATTCAGTCTAAGCTCTTTGGAGCTGACTGGAGGATCAGGACATCTTATGGCTTCAATCTAGGGACTCCGGATCCGGTTGGAGACCATATCCACAGCCTAGGGATTTCGACTCCGGCTGCCAGGATTGTAACATCAAACCAGGACTACCTAAGGAGGACACGCAGGTTGGGACAGTTCAGTCACCTGTTACAGACTTTGTAGACCTCAGACAGCTTGGAACCTGTGAGGCATGGACATTCTAAATCCCTGGTGAGCCAGCGGAAGGGTGAGACTCTGTTGCCTGTTACATTTGTGTGTTTTGCTGGTTATGCGTTATGTGCCGTTAATTGTTTGGGGATCCAATAAAGTCTAATTATTGTGGTTCCCTCACCCTGTGTTGTCTGAGTAGTGTTACGCCCACGGTTAGGGAGGCCGGCGTTCAGTTGGGATGAGCCCTGAGCCACGCTGTCTTTCTAAAGGCGGCGGGTTTTAGTGGACGAGAGCGCCCACTGAGCCCCGTGTCTCCACAATTGGTGGCAGCAGTGGGATACTACTCAGCCTGGTTTACCCAGGGGAGCTGCAGTGGACTGGTGTTTTCGGACACCGTCCAGGGCTCAACAACCAGGGAGGCACATAAGCATACCCAGCAGGCCATAGGGGAGGCATTCAGGTTTCGGACGCTGCCATGTCCAACCCCACCAGCTCAGCCATGGGACAAGGACCAGAGAGGAGTTACGACCGCAGCAGTAAATGGATGCTACAGGATCTGTGCCAGATGCGAAAGATTGACTACAGGAACACTGACACTCGGTCAGACTTGATCCGGAAATTAGTCCGTTGGGATGCCCAGAATGATGCAGAGGATGATGAGGACACTGCCGTTGTGGTATCAGAGGAGGTAAACCCTGTATCTCATCCTAGATCCAGTGACAGTCTGGAAACAAACCAAACCCAAGCAGACCGAGTCAAGGAATTGTTTACTGCATTGGGGCCTGAAGCTTCAAGGGAAGAGAGGGCTGGTGTTCTGCAATTTGTGTTTGGATTTCCAATTTCCTCACCATCAGCACCTACCTCCAGGATAGACCACCACCAAGGAAGTCATCTTCGCTACAGGGATGTGCCAGTGTTTAATGATTCCAGCACTGAGATAGATGAACACTTGCAAAACTTTGAGATGCTAATGCGTATGCACCAGGTGCCCACAGATGAGTGGTCCAAATACCTGTGGACAAGCTTGCCGGTGCGGGCCCAGGAGGCTGTCCGATCACTTGGGCCTCAGGACTGCCTGGACTACGGAATTATTAAGGACACTTTGTTGGCCCTTTTTACCATAACACCCGAGAGACATCGCACTAAGTTCCGGACTATGTCTCGCCAGGGTGTCTCGTACGTCGAATTTGGCAGTCAACTCCGACGACACTGTAATCGCTGGCTCGATGGACGGGCTGCCCACTCCGCTGCTGCCCTCCGTGATGTGATAGTGCTTGAACAGCTGCTGGTGCAGATGGACCCGGAAATCCGAGAATGGGTAGCTGACAGGAAGCCCGACACCCCAGAGCAAGCAGCGCGATTGGCTGACGAATTTACAGCCAACCGACCCAGCTGGAGGCCCAATAGGTCCCTCAACCATGGATCCAAGCGACCCCCAGACTCACGTGCTGGACTAACTCGTTACCCCACAGAAGCCCCAACAAGACAAAGGTTTACCAACAGGGTGGGTGACTTGTCTAACCCACGGCGCTGTTATACATGTGGGCGCCTTGGACACATGGCCAAAGAGTGTCTACAAAACCGGGACCCCATGCCTGGAGCCCGTCTACCAGTCAACATATGCCGAGATGAACCAACGAGACCTGAGGAATGCTACTCCCGAGAAACACCAATAGCTGAGGAAGTGGTTTATCCAGTCCACACCCTACGGCAGGCCGGACACCGTACACCAGCTAACCTCCATCCCCACATCCAGACAGTCAAGGTCGGTGATATACAGGCTCAGGGACTTCGAGACTCGGGATCTTCCATCACCCTGGTCAGCCCAGATATTGTTCCCACAGAACATCATTTACCTGGCCGCCAAGTGACCATCATCCTTGCTGGGGGCCAGCGCTCGAACATCCCTCTGGCACGAGTGCAGTTGGACTGGGGAACTGACCAAGGAGAGGTTGAAGTGGGGCTCATGGACGGCCTCCCCACCCCTGTAATTTTGGGAAATGACCTAGGACAAGGACTATCCAGCCAGTTTGTCAGCGCCATCACCCGCAGCCAAGCCAAACACCATCCTGGTGCAGGTCTTTCTTCCAGCCCATCAGAGGAGAACCCAACTCCTCAATCTTCAGCCTCCTCATCAGAGCCAACAAATGTGAGTACATCAGACCCAACTGTGGCCATTGATTGGGGGGAGATAGATCGTAAAGAGTTCAGGGAAGCTCAACTGTCAGACCCCACCTTAGAGCTTATCCGTAGTGCGGCAAGCCAACCTGGGGGAGGAAATCAGGGGGAGGTATATAGATGGGAAAAAGGCCTCTTATATCGGGAGAAGCCCCCATCCTGCCCAGAAAAACCCTGGACCCGTGTACATCAGCTTGTGGTACCCCAGCCATACCGACCCCAACTGTTGCGTTTAGCTCATGATGTTCCTGCGGCTGGGCACATGGGGACCAAAAAGACTCGGGCCCGCCTGCTGCGTAGTTTTTTCTGGCCAAGGGTCACTCAAGAAGTGCAAAAATACAGAGCCTCTTGCCCAGTGTGTCAGCGTATGGGGGGAGCCCCATGCCGTGCCCCACTTCAACCCATGCCCTTGATAGGAGAACCGTTCCAGAGAGTTGCCATTGATATAGTAGGCCCCTTAGCCATCCCCAGCCGCAGTGGAAAAAGATTCATCCTCACCCTGGTAGACTTTGCCACCCGTTACCCAGAAGCCGTTGCCTTAACCTCCATAGATGCAGAGCACGTGGCTCAAGCTCTACTGGACATCTTTAGCCGGGTAGGGTTTCCACAGGAAGTATTGACTGACCAGGGGGCACAGTTCCAAAGTGAACTGATTCACACCCTGTGGGAAAAACATGGAGTCCGCCCCATGCGCACAACCCCCTACCATCCTGAAACAAATGGATTGTGTGAGCGCTTCAACAAAACGCTCAAACAGCTCATTAGCCGATATGTGGAGTCCGAGGGGGGGGACTGGGAGAAAAACTTGCAGCAGCTCCTTTTTGCTTACCGGGAGGTGCCGCAGGACTCCACTGGGTTCTCTCCCTTTGAATTGCTGTACGGCCGAAAAGTACGAGGGCCCCTAGAGCTGGTACGAGAGAGTTGGGAGGGCACCTTCCCCACAGAAGAGGTTCCCATACTGGACTATGTTCAAAAGTTTAGGGAAAGGATGAGGCACCTCATGGCGTTAGCCCATGGGAATTTAGAAGTGGCTCAGGAAAGGCAAAAACGATGTTATGACCGCACTGCCCGGCCCCGAGAATTTGCCTGTGGACAGAAGGTCCTAGTACTAGTACCGGTGCGGAAAAACAAGCTGCAAGCCATGTGGGCGGGTCCATTCACCATTACCAAGAAATGTGGCAATACTGACTACACCGTGGCCCTGGATCGAGCAGGTGTTCGTGAGCGTACCTACCACATCAATAGGCTAAAAGCTTATGAGGAACGAGAAGTCACCAATTTAGTAGTTTGCTGTCCAGAGTTAGATGATCCAGAGTTGGACCAGATCCCAGACCTATTAGTGGACTCCAAAAGGGAAATGGGGGTAAAAGATGTATCACTAGGGGAGCAGCTTTGTCCATCACAGAAGCTACAGATATCAGACATACTCGGAACATATGAAACCCTGTTCACAAGTCAGCCTGGTAGAACCCCCCTGGTCCAGCATCATGTCAATACAGGGGCAGCCACCCCACTAAGACAACCCGCCTACCGGGTGACCCCTCCTGTGTTGGCAATGATGAAGGCCGAGGTGGATGACATGTTAAATATGGGAGTCATAGTCCCCTCCCATAGCCCATGGGCTGCCAGTGTGGTATTGGTGCCAAAAAAGGACAAGAGTACTCGTTTCTGTGTGGACTATAGACGGCTCAATGAGGTCACGATTACAGATGCTTACCCCATGCCCCGGGTGGATGAACTACTAGATAGGTTAGGGGGGTCTCGGTTTATATCTACCCTCGATTTGAGCAAGGGATACTGGCAGATCCCACTCACAAAAGACGCTCAAGAGAAATCGGCCTTCATAACCCCTTTTGGCCTCTTTGAGTTTACCAGCATGCCTTTTGGGATGAAAAACGCCCCAGCCACCTTCCAGAGGATGGTAGACCATTTACTAGAGGGATGTCAGGGGTATGCCCAGGCCTATTTGGATGACATCGCCATCTTCAGCGACACTTGGGAAGAGCATCTTCAGCATGTGTCCCAGGTGCTGCAGAGGGTAGCCAAAGCCCAGCTCACCATCCGACCTGACAAATGCCAAATGGGGATGGCCGAAGTGCTATACCTGGGACATCGGGTGGGAAGTGGGTGCATTCGTCCCGAACCTGCAAAAGTAGAAGCCATTATCCAGTGGCCACGCCCGGTCAATCAAAAACAGGTCCGTGCATTTCTAGGAACCGCAAACTACTATCGAAAGTTTATCCCCAATTACAGTACCATAGCAAAACCGCTCACTGACCTCACAACCAAAAGATATGCCCGTAACCTTATCTGGACCCCAGAATGTGAAACTGCGTTCCTCCAATTGAAAGACCGGCTAGCCCAAAGCCCAGTCTTGACTGCTCCTGACTTCCGTCGCAGATTCATTGTCCAAACAGACGCATCGGACACAGGACTAGGAGCTGTACTTAGCCAAGTGGGGGACAACGGTGAGGAACATCCGATAGCTTACCTCTCCCGGAAACTGTTGGACCGAGAGAGGGCTTATGCCACCATAGAAAAAGAATGCCTGGCCATAGTCTGGGCCCTAAAAAAATTGCAGCCCTACCTCTATGGCAATGAGTTCACAGTCCTCACTGACCACAATCCATTGAGTTGGCTAAATCGCACTGCCGGGGACAACGGACGCTTGCTCAGGTGGAGTCTGGCATTACAATCTTACAATTTTTCCATCTCCCATAAACTGGGCAAGAACCATGGAAATGCGGATGGGCTTTCCCGACAAGAGGAGAAGGATGATCGGAAGCCTATCATGTCTGGCTAATATTAAGAAGGGGGAGGAATGTGACGACATGGACTCTCATGGGTTAACGTTTCTTAAAATCCAGCCAGACAGCATGATAGATTGTCTATAGATGGGGGAGAAGTCCCTCATTGTTTTTACAAGACTCTTGTTGACTCAATGTAATTGTGTTGGCCACTGAAAGCTATTGTTCTCCAGACATTTCCAGTAACCATTGTATTGTAGTTGTGTATTGATAATGTAATTACCTTAGTAGCCATTGTCTAGTCAGTGGCTCCCAGTTTACATGTACACCCTCAGCCTTTCTAAGCACATCATTTAAATGAACATTGTCCATGCAGCTTGAAATTCCTCCAATGGGAGAAGCAATCTTGTCCAACCAATCGATGAGGACGCAGTGTATCCAAGGGGAAGGTTGTGGCTATAAAAAGGACTTCTTTAAGCCACCAGTGGTTGTTGATGGTTGATGGATTCAGTCTAAGCTCTTTGGAGCTGACTGGAGGATCAGGACATCTTATGGCTTCAATCTAGGGACTCCGGATCCGGTTGGAGACCATATCCACAGCCTAGGGATTTCGACTCCGGCTGCCAGGATTGTAACATCAAACCAGGACTACCTAAGGAGGACACGCAGGTTGGGACAGTTCAGTCACCTGTTACAGACTTTGTAGACCTCAGACAGCTTGGAACCTGTGAGGCATGGACATTCTAAATCCCTGGTGAGCCAGCGGAAGGGTGAGACTCTGTTGCCTGTTACATTTGTGTGTTTTGCTGGTTATGCGTTATGTGCCGTTAATTGTTTGGGGATCCAATAAAGTCTAATTATTGTGGTTCCCTCACCCTGTGTTGTCTGAGTAGTGTTACGCCCACGGTTAGGGAGGCCGGCGTTCAGTTGGGATGAGCCCTGAGCCACGCTGTCTTTCTAAAGGCGGCGGGTTTTAGTGGACGAGAGCGCCCACTGAGCCCCGTGTCTCCACAAGCCCCACTTCCAACTCTCCTTGGTCAGTTCCCCAGTCCAACTGCACTCGTGCCAGAGGGATGTTCAAGCGCTGGCCCCCAGCAAGGGAGATGGTCACTTGGCGGCCAGGTAAATGATGTTCGGTGGCAACAATATCTGGGCTGACCAGGGTGATGGAAGATCCAGTGTCTAGAAGTCCCTGAGCCTGTATATCACCAACCTTGACCGTCTGGATGTGGCGATGGAGGTTGGCTGGCTTACGGTGTCCGGCCTGTCGTAGAGTGTGGACTGGGTAAACCACTTCCTCAGCTATTGGTGTTTTTTGGGAGTAGCATTCCTCGGGTCTCGTTGGTTCATCTCTGCATATGTTGACTGGTTGGACTGGCAGACAGGCTCCAGGCATGGGGCCCTGACTTTGAAGACACTCTTTGGCTATGGGTCCAAGGCGCCCACACGTATAACAGTGCCGTGGGTTAGACAAGTCACCGGCCCTGTTGGTGAACCTTTGTCTTGTTGGGGCTTCTGTGGGGTAATGAGTTAGTCCAGCACGGGAGTCTGGAGGTCGCTGGGATCCATGGTTGAGGGACCTCCTAGGATCGGTGGGCCTATTGGGCCTCCAGCGGGGTTGGTTGGCTGTAAATTCATCAGCCAATCGCGCTGCTTGCTCTGGGGTGTCGGGCTTTCGGTCAGCTACCCATTCTCAGATTTCCGGGTCCATCTTCTCCAGCAGCTGTTCAAGCACTATCACATCCCGGAGGGCAGCAGAGGAGTGGGCAGCCCGACCATCGAGCCAGCGATTACAGTGTCGTCGGAGTTGACTGCTAAATTCGACGTACGAGACACCCTGGCGAGACATAATCCGGAACTTAGTGCGATGTCTCTCGGGTGTTATGGTAAAAAGGGCCAACAAAGTGTCCTTAATAATTCCGTAGTCCAGGCAGTCCTGAGGCCCAAGTGATCGGACAGCCTCCTGGGCCCGCACCGGCAAGCTTGTCCACAGGTATTTGGACCACTCATCTGTGGTCACCTGGTGCATACGCATTAGCATCTCAAAGTTTTGCAAGTGTTCATCTATCTCAGTGCTGGAATCATTAAACACTGGCACGTCCCTGTAACGAAGAAGACTTCGTTGGTGGTGGTCCATCCTGGAGGTAGGTGCTGATGGTAAGGAAATTGGAACTCCAAACACGAATTGCAGAACTCCAGCCCTCTCTTCTCTTGAAGCTTCAGGCCCCAATGCAGCCAACAATTCCCTGACTCGGTCTGCGTGGGCTTGGTTTGTTTCCAGACTGTCACTGGATCTAGGATGAGACATACGGTTTACATCCTCTGATACCACATCGGCGGTGTCCTTATCATCCTCTGCATCATTCTGGGCATCCCAATGGACCAATTTCTGGATCAAGTCCGACCGAGTGTCAGTGTTCCTGTATTCAATCTTTTGCATCTGGCATAGATCCTGTAGCATCCATTTACTGCTGCGGTCGTAACTCCTCTGTGGTCCTTGTCCCATGGCTGAGCTGGTGGGGTTCGACATGGCAGCGTCCGAAACCTGAATGCCTCCCCTATGGCCTGCTGGATATGCTTATGTGCCTCCCTGGTTGTTGAGCCCTGGACGGTGTCCACGAACACCAGTCCGCTGCAGCTCCCCTGGGTAAACCAGGCTGAGTAGTGTCCCACTGCTGCCACCAATTGTGGAGACACGGGGCTCAGTGTGTGCTCTTGTCTACTGAACCAGCCGCCTTTAGAAAGACAGCGTGGCTCAGGGCTCATCCCAACTGAACGCACGACCTCCTTAACCGTGGGCGGAACACTACTCAGACAACACAGGGTGAGGGAATCAAAATATTAAGACTTTATTGGATCCCCAAAATATTAACGGCACATAACACATAACCAGCAAAACATACAAATGTAACAGGCAACAGAGTCTCACCCTTCCGCTGGCTCACCAGGGATTTAGAATGTCCGTGCTCAGAGCTTCCAGGGCCACTTACTCCAATCCAGCAGCACCCCACTTTTGGCGGGCACCCACCGAGAATGGAATAATGCCAGATTTAGGAAGCTGGCAGAGGTCCGTAAAGTCTGTAGCCAGGTGACCAAATTGTCCCAACCTGGGTTTCTTCCTTAAGTAGTCCTTGATATCAAAGCCGAATCCTTGCATTCCATGCTGAAGTCCATATAGTATTATAATTCAGGCTTGCCAATCGGATCCGCAGGTCCTAGATTGGTAGCATGTAGCCAGAGTCTCCCTGGGCAATGGACAGTCCTCCTTTTTATAACCCTGAGCTCTTCATTCAGACCATTTGGGGTCTTCATGATTGGTGGATCAGACTGGGGTCTTATTGGCTAGATTTTAAGCCGTATACAGAATATTCCAGTAATAATGGTCAATGGCAGAGACGAGGAAGAGACAGTTAAGTTACATCCCATCCAGCAAACACATCTTAATACAATGAGTGCCTGGCCTTCAGTGGCCAAACAATTGCATGAGTCAACAAAAACGTCAATACTAAACTCCCAAGAGTCTTGTAGAACAATGAGGGCTTATCCCCCATCTATATACAAACTATCTTCATGTCTGGCTGAATTTTAAGAAAGTTAACCCATGCTAGGCACTGACATTGTCCATGTCGTCACAATCCCGTACCGCTAACTTTAGTCTTTCATATTGAAGGAAGTTGAGTGAGTTTGGGGCTATGATCTTATTAAGCTGAGTAAGGGGTGTTAATGTTCCATCCTCTAACACTACTTCCACTGGCGCAGTGAGTGTATGAAGCTGATCAGGAGTGCATGATTGTGTGCTATCTGAGTACAGCCCCAGCAAATCCATTATTCGGATTATCGGGGAAGGTGGGGGAATAAGATAATCTGCATGTTTTGTCCAAGTTTGAAGCGCGTTCTTAAAGATTAAATTACCCGTCGTCGGGTCTCGAAGAAAATGTTTTGCCGAGTGAAGGATGGGTCTGAAGTTCATCGGACTGATGGAGTTTGCGATCAAGGTCCAAAGTTTGTTTGGAGATTTGCGAGTCCAATCTATTCTCATTGCTAGTATTGCTGCTGTGTGATATTTTTGTGGGTCTGGTGTCCCCATTCCTCCTTTGCACCTAGGTAGTACTAGGGTATTATAACTCAACCTCGGGCGCCTACCCTTCCAAATATAGTTGATGAAGAGGGTTCTAGATTTATCGAAAAAGGTCTGTGGTACCTGAATTGGTAATATCTGTGATGCATAACTAAATTTTGGTAACACAAAGCTTTTTAATAGGTTTTTACGTTCCATCCATGAGACAAATGGGGCTGACCATGAGGCTATTACTTTTAATGAAGATTTTAATACCGGGGGAAAAGTTTAAAGAGACTAAAGAAGTTCAATGTGAGCATATCTTTATTCCCAGGTAGGTAATAAACTTGGGGGGCCACTTAAAGGGGTATTTATTTCTTAGGGTATCCATTGTTGCTTGAGGGAGCTGTATACCCAAAGCCTCCGATTTGTCCAAATTAATTTTGAATTTGACAGTGAGCCAAAATGTCCGAAGATTTCCAAGATAGCCGGAAATTCTTTGAGGGGTTCCGTCAACAGGAGAAAAAGGTCATCTGCGAAGGCTGCCGCTTTATGTGTAGTTCCAGCTATGGAAGCCCCTTTTATGTCCGGATGCTGTCGGATTCGTTGAATGAGGGTCTCCATCACTAAGATGAACAGAGATGGAGAAAGCGGGCAGCCCTGCCGAGTTCCATTGTTAATGTTGAATGGGCTAGAAAGATCCCATTTATCCTAATACGCGCTGTCGGGTGTGTATACATCTGAAAAATTGCCTCTATGAATGGGATAGGAAAGGCGAAGCGCCGTAGTGTTTCTCTCATGAATATCCAATCGATCCTGTCAAAAGCCTTTTCCGCATCAGTGCCTAATAGCACTAAGGGTCTGTGGTGAGTAAGGGCATGCTGCATTAGATGGAGTATGCGTATGGAGTTATCTCGTCCCTCTCTTCCCTTCACAAAACCCACTTGTTCGGGCGAGATAAGTGTAGGTAGAATGGTACTTAAACGGTGTGCTACAAGACTCGCAAATAATTTGAAATCATTATTCAACAGTGAAATCGGTCTGTAGTTGCTACAGATTTCAGGGTCTTTTCCCTCCTTATGTATGAGGGTAATATGTGCTTTTAATTGTTTTGGAAAAGGGGAGCCCTGTAGCACAGCATTAAAGAGGTGAAGGAGATGAGGGAGTAGAGTTTCTTTAAAGGTCTTGTAATAAGAGATCGGGAGGCCATCTGTGCCAGGGCTTTTCCCTGTGGGGCACTTTGACAGGATCGACTGGAGCTCCTCAATAGAAAATGGCCTGTTCAGATTTGCTATATGGGTTGTGTTGAGCGTTGGAAGACTTAGTTCTGACAGAAAAGAGATTATGTCCCGTTGTCTTTTATCTGCTTGTTCTGGTGTCTCATGCTCTCGAATGTGATACAAGGAGGAGAAATATTTGTTAAAGGCATCAGCAATAGCTTCAGTGTCTGCAAGTTTTTTGTTATTTGACTCTTTTAAAGAATAAATGTACATACGTGCTTTCCTTTTGTTGATCAGGGAAACCATAAGCTTAGATACTTTGTCTCCATGTACAAAGAGGCGATTCCTCCAGTTCATGTAGAACTTTGCAGACTGTTTAAGATATCTCTGAGCCTTTGTCTTAATTGTGTTAAGGGACTGAGGATGTTTGGTGACTGAGAGGTTTTATGTTGCAGTTCCATTTTTTGTATCTTGGAATACAATGATGCCACCTCATCTTTTCTGGATTTATTTAAGAACGAGGATATGGAGATAAACTCTCCACGTATTACTGCCTTGTGCGCTTCCCACACAGTAGGAAAAGGGACTGTATCTTGAGTGTTAATATCAAAGTAATTTTTCAGGGCTTTCGTAACATGTGTCTTATACTGAGATTGATAGGAATAACGTTTGGAACACCATTCTAAGTCCGTAGTTTGGCGTAGTGTTGGGGCTCTATTGCATTGATCAATTCAGTAGCTAAATTTCTCTTGATTCATATGTTCATGGCAGTAATGCAGATTCCATTTTTCACATATTCACTCTTGCATATAGCTATTGGATTTTTCAAGTCAGTATTCACACAGCAGTTTCTGCTATTTCATGTATTTACCTTACATAGTCACTGGTGTGCATACCTTATCTCCCCATAGTTATACTGAGATTGAGACAAGAGAGATTCATTCAATCTCCATGTCCTGTTCCGGACCCTCTCCCCAAGTGTGATTCACAGTTTTAAGATAGAATGGTCCGAGTGGACGCTAGTAATAAGTTTGGCATATTGTATCATGGAAAGAGCTAAGAAAGGAACAAATATGTAGTCAATTCGGCCATATGAATTTTGTGCAGGTGCGTAATGAGAGTAATCTCTTTCTGTTGGGTGGAGGTGTCTCCAGGCATCGGCCAGTTGGGCCGAATGCAAGGAATTATGTATACGCATCAGCGCCTTTTTAGCAATAGAGGATCTGTTTGTGGAGGAATCAAGTTCCGGATTAAGGGCCACATTTATATCACCTCCCAGGATGAACGTACCCTCAATAAAATGTTTAGCTTCCTTCAAAACCCTCGATATCCAGACGTCCTGCTTAGTGTTCGGGGCGTAGATATTTCCTATTATTACTAGTGTATGTGCTATTTTCCCTTTGATAAATTCAAATCGGCCCATATTGTCTGAAAAGGTATCCAGCAATTAAAAGGGTGTGTGTTTTGAGAAGGCAATGGCTACTCCCCTGGCTATTTTCGTAGTTGAGTATGAGTGGAACCATGTGTTGTAAAATGTGTTGTAAAATGTTTTATCAAAGTTCGGTGACTTCTCTAGCATTAGGTGCGTTTCTTGTAGCAGAAGTATGTCTATCTTTTCTTTTTTAAGGTGGGCTAGACTTTGTGAGCGCTTGACGGGAGAGTTAAGGCCTCTTACATTGTAAGAGGCGAGTGTCAGCAGGTTGTGTTGTGTTAGGTTGACCTAACGGTCATAGCTGTTGCCAGCGATGTCCGAATGCGGAGAGAGTACCAGTAACCCCCCTCTGCTATTCCAGCTCAATGAAAACAGGCAGACGCTGTTATACACATAAGACCTGGAGATGTGTGGCTTCCAATTAGAACTGTATTGATTTTTGTTTACATTACAAAGTTATACAAAGTTGATTAGGGCGTAAATATGCAACATACATATTCATTAAAGGCGTGGATTATATGTTCCCAGCAAGAGAAATTAACATAATGACTTTGATTCCCATAACAGTCTATAACATTTCTTCTCATAACAAGATGTTTTTCAGTTGTTTCTAAGTCAAAACATTCTGTGTCCTTGAGTTTGGTCTCAGAGTTTGTTACGTAAATAAGTCTGGTCTTGAACTTGCAAGGGAGAATGAATTTCTATTATTTTTCTAACCAGTGAAAAAGGTTAACTCTTTCCTCACAATCCCCCCTTTTGGCGTGAGTGATGGACAGGGCGCCATCGAGAAGCTGTGCACTGTAGAGCGAGCAGGCTAGCCTCCAGATACTTTCTGAGCCGCGGGTTGCCCAAGGAGTGTCGTCCACATCCATCACCCAGAGAACTGCCTGCATGCCTCTCGATAGGAGTCTCATCATGATACGCCAAGATGATTTCTAGAGGAAAGAGTAGAGGAGAGAAAAAAGCATATTAGTGATATCATAGGGGTGCTGAATAATCATTGTATCTACATTGCTTCAAGCAGCGGGAAAACAAAGCCATTGGCAACTTGAACACTACATAAGCAACTAATAAACAGAGTAACACTTGGAACACTGATTGCAGTATCCCCATGAACCATCCTCCTATTCCCTTAAACCAGTTTGCAGGGTTGAACATTGAAAAGGTATTGCTCCACCAAGCATCTGAGCTTCTGAGTACCTCCTCATCATGTTTTTTCCTCAGCTTTTGTATCTCAGTTAAACTGGCTTGGGCTTTTAAGGTTCCTTTTGGATCTATGTAGTGACAACAGCTGGGGCCTATTACTTGGCACATCCCCCCTTGGGCCGCAGTGAGGTAATCCAGTACCAAAGTATGTTGGTTAGTTACAATGATTAATTGTCTCTGTATGGCAATGGTACTATTTACTGCTTGGAGAACCTCAAAAATTTGATCATCAAGATAGTCGGTGCTGTCCACCAACTCATCTGCATTATCATGGGATAGATAAAAAGAGAACTGAAAAATTTGTTGACATGGCTCATTTGAACCACATGGGGTCGGCCACTAGGCCTGTCTTTGTTGTCTGCCGCTCTCTTTACCAGTAGGTGGAGAAGCATTTTCCCTGCCGGTATATCAGTGGTATTGATAATGAAGGTGGCAGGGGTCAAACGGGCCATGGTGCAGGTGCCATTTACTCCTACTGGTAGCCATTTGTAGGCATTGTAACCACAAACCCAGTAGGTTTGCGGTGGGAGATCCCAGATGGCAGAATGTTGTAATATGAGTCTATGTACTATATCTATAAAGGCTGATATGTTTCTCAGCATACACCATCCGGGAAGTTGGCCTAGGGGACTACAATACCCTGCAGCCGGTTCACCACAGGTTTCTCGGCCAGGCACATATGGGTCAGATCAAATGAGAATATAAGAAATGGTTTCTTCAGCTCACCTGCTGCCCGGACTGTTCAGCCTTGCGGGTGCCCGGGATCCTTCGGTCTATCCCGACCGGTAACAAGGAACGTGGGAAGAAAAAAGAGAGGGCGATCCGGCACAAATCCTCCTTAAGTTAAAATATTCAAGTCTTTATTTGGACATATTTAAAAAACACATCGTGAAGACCAAAAAATTCATTCAGATGGTGTAGGTACAGATCATGAAGGCTTAACGCGTTTCGGACTAATAATATAAAAACAAAACAAGTCCTTAATCATAATCTTATGATTAAGGACTTGTTTTGTTTTTATATTATTAGTCCGAAACGCGTTAAGCCTTCATGATCTGTACCTACACCATCTGAATGAATTTTTTGGTCTTCACGATGTGTTTTTTAAATATGTCCAAATAAAGACTTGAATATTTTAACTTAAGGAGGATTTGTGCTGGATCGCCCTCTCTTTTTTCTTCCTACATATGGGTCAGAATCATTGCACCATAAATTTCCGGGTTGTGAGTAACAAGTATCATTTGTGCCTTCTGGAAACAATGAATTGTATACCCACCCATGGTCATGCAGATGTCTCTCTAACAGCAAGGGTTTAAATGCATCTGTACTGTCAGAGGTTTGCCAAAAACTTATTTTGATTCCTTCTGTTGGAATCTTGCCCATTGTAGGTGTTTTTGTGTAGTTACGGGGTACCCAGCTGCTCCCTTCAAAGGCTAAATATTGCTGGGTTCCGGGAAGGCCAGTAGTAAGATTGCCTTGCCACCAAGGGAAATCTACTCATCCTACTATTGGAATGGGCACACTAGTGTTCCACAGTTTTTGATACTTGGTGTCATTAACTGATAGTCTATTGTAACAGCCTCCCCATTGGAACACTTCGTTTATTGGGACTGGTATGGCTAAGTAAGGCATGGAGGAGGCTGTCACAGGTGCGTGTGTACATATCCAGCAGTCTGTGATCTCAAGTTTTTCAGCTAACACTTCATGATGGGTCTCAAATGAATTCTGCCGTGGTGTAGAAGGCCCGGAAAAGGGATTTCACATAGAAATACTTATCAGCAGTATTAGGCCTTCTTGCAGTGGCTGGCATGGACCCATGTCGATCTCCCCTCAAGTTTGACGGAGGTTGGAGTGGTCAGCTGGACAGTCAAAGGCCCTTCAAATCGTGGCTCAAGGGTCTTTCTCACGTGCTTCTTTAGGTAGACCCGGTCACCGCTTTAGGGAGTGGGTTCCTGGAACGGCATCAGGATCAGGTAGAGAAGAGTAGACCCTTTGGTGGGTTTCAGTTAGTCTCTTCTGCAGAGAAACAACATAAGACATTAGGCTATCACATTGCAGGTGTAACTCCTGCAGGAAGCAGCATCCTAATCTGGGTGCACTACCAAAGAGTATTTCAAAGGGTGAGAGCCTGTGCTTTCCCTGCGGGGTAGTCCTTATAGAGTAAAGAGCTATGGTGACTCATTCTGTCCTACCAGTCTCCTCCACTGCCTTGGCTAGTTTGAGCTTTAGAGTTCCATTTAACCTTTCCACTTTCCCTGATGACTGTGGGTGGAAAGGCGTGTGTAAGGCTGACTGAATGCCTAACAGGGCACAAGTGTTCTGGAAAACTTGTCCAGTAAAATTAGTACCTCGGTCTGACTCTATGACTTCAGGGAGTCCAAACCGGGGCACCAGCTCACAGGCCAATTTTTTTGCTGTAATTCGGGCCGTGGCTGAGCTTACAGGGTAGGCCTCTGGCCATCCTGAGAAGAGGTCTACACAGACAAGTACAAACTCGTAGATGCCATGTTTTGGCAACTGTATATAGTCTATTTGTACTCTTTGAAATGGGGCAAACGTCTTTGGCATGTGTCTTTGCGGGGTTTTAGTTAGCTGGCCTGGATTATGCTGTTGACAGATATGACAAGCTTTTATTCTCTGGGAGGCGTATTGTCTGAAGCCGGGGGCTACCCAATAAGGTTGCATCTGGTTCATGATTGAGTTTGTGCTACCGTGTGTAGGGTAGTGGAGTACTTGGAAAATGGCAGGGAACCAACTGCGTGGCAGGACGGAAAGTCTGTTTAGGCACCAAATCCCCTCCACCTTTTCTGCCCCCTTGGCCCACCATCCGGCCTTTTCTTCCTCAGAGGCGTTTTCTTGTGTCTCAAAGAGGTTCTGCATTTCTTCCTCTGTCGTTGACACTGTTTCCGTCTCCTTCAAAGGGAGTAAGGCTGCTTGTTTTGCTGTTTGGTCGGCCAAGTGATTTCCCCTTGCCTCGGGTGTTTGAGCTTTGGTGTGGGCAGCAACCTTTATGATTGCTAGCTGCTTTGGTATCAAGGCTACTTCCATTAGTTTCTTCACTGAGGCTCCATGCCTGATGGGATTTCCTGTCGCTGTGAGGAATCCTCTAGTCTGCCAGATAGTGCCAAAATCGTGTACAATGCCGTGTGCATAGGCTGAGTCCGTGTAGATGTTCGCTGTTCGTTCTTCCAGAAACTTAATTGCCCAGATGAGGGCAAGAAGTTCTGCTTCTTGAGCAGATATGCATGGAGGTAGCGGTTGTTTGGCTAAGACTGCATATAGAGTTACTACCGCAAATCCGGTGTGGAACTTGCCTGTGTCATCGGCATATCTGCTTCCATCCAAAAAAAGTTAAAAGTCTGGATTTGTAAGCGGTGTTGCCTGAATATTGTGCAGGGGCTTTGCCTCATGTTCAATGAGTTCCTGACAATCATGGTCAAATGGTGCACTGCTATGTTTGTCACTCTCTTCTTCTGTCCTCTCTTCTGTCCCCCCCTTCTAAACTTGTGAAGATCAGCAGATCAGCAAGGTTTAGACTTGTAACTCGAGCAAATGAGATGTTTGGGGGTAGTAACAGCGTGCACTGAAGTCTGACTTGTCTTGCCATGGAGAGGTGTTTCAGCTGCACTTGATTGAGAATAGCATAGATGTCATGGCTTGTAAGAATGGTAGTTGGGAAATTGAGTGAGATTTCAGATGCTTTCTGCAGTATGTTTGAAACTGCTACAAGAAAGAAAAAGGTATACCAAAAAATGGGATCACCACCACAATATTGGAATCATAGAAAAATATTTATTTATTACTGAAAAAATTGTGTGGACAAATCATGGCCCCATTGAACAAGGGCACACATACAAATGGTTAAAAACATTCAAAAGCCAGATTTGGCATGGTTCCCCAGCACGCCAGCCTCCAATATATAGATACAAAATTATAAAGTACCTCTAGTATTAGATAACTAACCCTCTATACAATAAAGTTGGTACAGATAGACCCGCTGGTGTATACACAGACTCAGAAGGGGTGGTTAATGCAATAGATGTAGATTACAGATAACACCACGCATGTCATGTAGTTGTTAATGACAAAATGTGCATAAATAAATCTGCCCAAAGGACAAAAAGACTCACGCCAGGTCCCCGCAATGTTAAGTCAAGATAAGATAAAGATGTGGATGTCCACAAATATAGCTTTTTTGTATCATAAAGCCAAAGATATTACATATATCCAGCCTGGGGTATCTCAAGTGTACATACAGACATCTGAGTCATCCAATTCATAGCAGATACTTGTCAGTAGCTATGCCATGAATGATAGCAAGTTAGAGCAATAACCCCAGATATCAGTGCAGAATCAGCAATACATGCTAGGGAGATGCAAATCCCAATAAGGGAAAAGTGACCTGCAATGAGTCATACTCACACCTAGCACGGCGCAACAATACCAAGGGGAGGGAAAGAGGAGGTACAGAGAGAGGAGGCAGGAGGCGTGCGACCCCACGCGTATCGCCACTGGCGTGTGGCTTCCTCAGGGGAAAAAGAGTATGCAGTGAATATCACAAAGTGCCCTATATAAATGAAAAACCAGTTAGAAAGTGATTACTCACCAGCCCCTGTGTCATAGAACGCTAGCAATGGTGGCCGCCATCTTGGATCAGTCACATGGTTTACAGGGACCTGCCCTAGCACCTTACTGCGCATGTGCGGGTATACCCAGTGCTACTCAAATAGAGTAGCTGCTTCTGTGAATCAGACCTGAACCATAATAGTGTAGGTGCAAGCCACAGTATTGGAAGGCAGTTTTCGCTGATTTTAGACGTATGTTTACAATCAAACGAGCGTTTATATGCATATATAGTAACCAAACACCGAAAACTATATCAAGGTAATTATATTAAACCAGAAACCAAAGTACTCAAAATTACCTAAAAACAATTTTTATTACATATATGCCACAAACAAGGTACACATATTAAAATAAGTGATGAGAAGAAAGGTGAGAATGAATACACTCTACTCCTCACCCTTCCTGTCATACAGGGGTCGGCGTCCTAAAGTTTACTGACGCCCCATTCCTCGTCGGCTTGAGCCCTATACAGGCCCTCCACTCACACTAAGAGAACACCGTGTGCCCTACTTTAGAAGTGGGTAAGGTGAAGCACCCAAGAATAGACCCATATGGACAGTATGTGACATTCAATTTCAGTCAACAATAACTTTCTGTCAATAGATGTCATAAATTTATGTATGGGGGAGGTTCTGACTCAGTCGACTATTAGTCAAGAGGAAAAACAAAGGATCATAAAAACTATTGTTGCATTTGTCCAGGATGCACCCTACGCGTTTCGCCCTTTAAGTCAATAGGGCTCATCAGGGGTATGGCAGCATAGATCCTTGACATTTATAGCACAGCTACAACCAGTAGTAGTGGATCAATACCAAAGAATTTTAAGCAGACACCCGTACTGGATACACATCGCTACCCAGGTGATACCAACTGACCAGGCATTGCGGAGGTGTTGTGCTTCTTCCAGGATCAGGATTTTCCTGAGGGATATTGTTCCTGTGGACATAAGTATTATCACACATGCAAATGAGCCTGCACTGCTTGATGTGTCCTCAGGTGTGAAGACATCTACCCTGATTCAGACCAGACTTCAGCTGCATATATGACTGTGCTTGGACCTCTGGATTGCCCTCAGATATGGTGAGGGATATACATACACCCTCGGTCCTATCTAAAACAGATAATTCATCCTGGTCTCATTCCTGGAGGAGGTTTTTTACTAACAGTAAAATTCTTTGGTATTGATCCACTACTACTGGTTGTAGCTGTGCTATAAATGTCAAGGATCTATGCTGCCATACCCCTGATGAGCCCTATTGACTTAAAGGGCGAAACGCGTAGGGTGCATCCTGGACAAATGCAACAATAGTTTTTATGATCCTTTGTTTTTCCTCTTGACTAATAGTCGACTGAGTCAGAACCTCCCCCATACATAAATTTATGACATCTATTGACAGAAAGTTATTGCTGACTGAAATTGAATGTCACATACTGTCCATATGGGTCTATTCTTGGGTGCTTCACCTTACCCACTTCTAAACTAGGGCACACGGTGTTCTCTTAGTGTGAGTGGAGGGCCTGTATAGGGCTCAAGCCGACGAGGAACGGGGGCGTCAGTAAACTTTAGGACGCCGACCCCTGTATGACAGGAAGGGTGAGGAGTAGAGTGTATTGATTCTCACCTTTCTTCTCATCACTTATTTTAATATGTGTACCTTGTTTGTGGCATATATGTAATAAAAATTGTTTTTAGGTAATTTTGAGTACTTTGGTTTCTATGCATATATAGTACCAGCATGGCCAGTTTGCCAAAGTTTTGAGCGCAGACATAGATTAAGGGGGTAAACTGAATTTAACCCCTTAAGGGCAAGATCACAGGCAGTTAGATCACATAGTACAGGATTCATGCCAGGATCTCCAAATACATGATGATGGCCCATACATCTATAATGCATGGAGGGTTAATCCATACATTAAAATGGAGTAGGGGCCATATAGACACAGTCAGAAGCTTATCAGAACTGTAGCTTACATGCATAGACTAATAATATCAAGCTAGGCAGATTTGACAGTCATAAGCGCAGACATAGATAAAGGGGTAGACTGAGTTTTAACCCCTTGTCGGCACAAATTATGGACAGTTGGATCAAAATGCCCAGAATTCGTGCCAGGGTCACAGAATATATGATAATGGCCAATATATCCATGATGCATGGAGGGTTATTCCTCACAATACAGTAAAATGGGGGCCATATGAAAAAAATCAGAAGCTTATCAGAACTGTGGTTTGCATGCATATATTTTTTATGATACCAAGCAAAGCAGGTTTGACAAAGTCATGAGCACAGACGTCGATAAAGGGGTAAAGTAAATTTAACCCCTTGAAGGCACAAATAGTTAGAACGTAAAACACAGGATTCACACCTGAGTGTCAGAGTATAGGATAATGGCCAATATACCCACAATACATTGACACGTAACACATTACAGTGAAGATGAAAGCCATAAAGAGAAAGTCATACGCTTATCAAAAAGAGACATTTGTGGTCATATCAACAACTATATGACATCAGAGAGATCATACAAAAGGAGTTGGAGAACACTGGAGCCAAAGTATGGCAAAAAAAGTGATGACAGTCCAGGAGCATAAACTACCCCAACCGGGGAAGAATATGATAACCGGTACAAGTATTGTCACAACTGGTCCCTATAGTGTTTTACTAGGTAATTACAAAATCTTCAATCTTTTACTATTTTTCTCAGTAATTGATCCAGATACTTCTGGTAGACACGGGGCATAGGCTGTCCCGGCTGTAAAGGCGCAAAAATACCGATGTGCATGAAATCACCAGTGGGTCCTATAAACATTTACCAAATGTTAAAGCTGAAAGTTTAAACTTTTTTCTTTGACAGGAAAACATCTCTGTTAGCATATTTTTTGCAAAAAACATAAGATAGGGGTAAGATGGAAACATGACCACTTCCTATAGGTATCCCTAGGTAACCAATGCAGTTAGACCAAAAATAAGTTACTGGGGGACCCACATAATCATATGTACCCCAATTGCATGGAATTATAGTGCCCCAAAAAAGAGACAAATCTGCTGATTTTAGTTACAAGAATATTGGGTCTAACACATCCATGTATTTACAGATATTGTATAGAGTCACAATTTTGTAGCCAAGTCCAAGTTAATGGGGTCCAGATCCACAGGTAGTAGAAGATATCACAATTCCCAGATATGGATATTCTCAAAGATCCTGTGGTGAAGACCTGGCCAAGCAGAGATGTATTATGCTCCCGTGTGTTGGTATAATGTTCAAAGCCGGGGTAGTATCCTGGAGCACCTTAGTTTCTGCCAAGAATATATCCTACAAAAGGGAAAAAGGAAGGGTGAGATAAATAACCGATAGTATTGAACACACAATAGGGGAGGCAGGATAGTCTAGAGGGTCTTGTAAAATCCTGTATAGAGCAAGTCCTCATTCAGGCCATGTGGGGCCACACGTCTTAGATTATAAATCCATCTGGACTCTTTTTTCAAAAGTTCCTTTGTGCAGTCCCCACCCCTGATGTTCTGGGCCACTGAGTCAACAATGAAGACCCTCAAATTCGTCCGGCGTCCCCCATGTCTTGTCAGGAAGTGAGACGCTACGGATGAGAGAGTTTTGCCCTTGTCGTGATCAACACTTGCTGTATTAATTGTAGACAGATGTTGCTGGACCCTCCTCCTTACTTCTTGTGTGGTCTGTCCGACGTAAATCTTTGGGCAATCACAGATCAACAGATAGATCACATTTCTTGAGCGGCAGTTGTAATATCTTCCACTGGTGATCTGTCCTGGAAAAATGGGTAAAGAGATGTTATCGTCGGCTGCAATATAAGGACAGACCATGCACGCTCCACATGGGTATGTCCCCTTCAATCTGGTGCCTGAACCCAAACGCAGTGTAGGTCTCTGGAAGTGGCTCCTGGATAACAACCCCCTCAAATTTTGTGCCTTTCTGGCCACAAGTCTCGGTTTCTCTTCAATAAAGGGATGTAACTTCCTATCACTCCTGAGGATCTCCCAATTGTTTTGAAGAAGCCTATACAGATCTTGCCACTGGTTGTTGTATCGGGTAATTATACTCACTGATGTCCTATTATTTCGATTCTTTGGGCGAAAAAGTGTCTCACGTGGGATTGATCTGCATTCCTGCAATGCAGTGGATATAACTTTTCTTGGATGACCTCTCTTCCGGAGCCTGTTAGAAAGATCAAATGCATGAGTTTCGAAGTCGGCATCATCACTGCAGTTTCTCTTTAGCCTCATAAATTGCCCTTTGGGGATACCGTTTTTCACATGCACAGGGTGGAAGCTCCCATAATGGAGTAAACTGTTAGTAGCTGTTGGTTTGCGGAAAAGTGATGTGCTGACTGAGTTGTTACCAATAGAGATTTTCAGATCCAAAAATTCGACCGTATCGACGGCTATTGTGGAGGTGAGTTTGATGTATAGGGCGTTGTCATTGAGAGCCGTGATGAAATTCTCACACTCCTCACACGTGCCGGACCAAAACAGTAAAATATCATCAATATATCTATACCACTGGATCACACAGGTTTTGAACTTATCCAGGGTATAGACCATTGTTTCCTCCCACCACCCTAAGAAAATATTTGCGTAGGATGGCGCACAGCACGCTCCCATTGCGGTCCCTGCCGTCTGACGGTAGTACAGCCTGTCAAAAACAAAATAGTTTTTGTCCAATATCATCCAAGATGAAAGAGTCGTGCCTCCTGTTACCCGTTGTACTACGGTCAAGAAAAACCGACACTGCTTGTACTCCCAATTCATGGCGTATAGAGGTATATAGGGATTCCACATCCAATGTTACGGCTAAGGTGTTAGGTGGAATGACTAACGTGGCCAGTTGTTCTATTAGATGTGAGGAATCCCGCACATAATAGGGGGAGGACTGTGCCAGTGGTTGGAGATAGAAATCCAAATAAATGCAGGGTCTCTCAAATAAGCCACCGATGCCTGACACGATGGGTCTACCGGGAGGTTCTGGCCGCCCTTTATGGATCTTTGGTAGCATATAAAAGGTCGGTATTATGGGATCCTTGGTGGTCAGAAAATTTCTTTCCTTCAGGGTAATAATGTCTTGCATATGGGCTGTGGATACAAGCCTGTCCAGATTCTTTTTGAACGTCATGGTGGGATCGGTGGGTAGCGTTACATAACAGTCACGATTCGATAATTGTCTCTTAGCCTCCCTTACATACATATCCACCGGCCACAGCACTACGTTACCCCCTTATCGGCTTCCTTTATAAGGAAGTCTTTGTTGTCTTTAAGTCTGGATAAGGTTTGTCTCTCCTCCATGGTCAAATTATTGTTCTTGTTGTTGTCTAATTTCAATTTCTCCAGATCCTTACACATTTTAGTAAAGAATATGTAAATGGCCGGGCATAGCCCAAGGGACAGGGTGGCCTGCGATAAGAGACGTCTATATAGAAAGCTATATTTGTGGACATCCACATCTTTATCTTATCTTGACTTAACATTGCGGGTACCTGGCGTGAGTCTTTTTGTCCTTTGGGCAGATTTATTTATGCACATTTTGTCATTAACAACTACATGACATGCGTGGTGTTATCTGTAATCTACATCTATTGCATTAACGCCCCCTTCTGAGTCTGCCTATACACCAGCAGGTCTATCTGTACCAACTTTATTGTATAGAGGGTTAGTTATCTAATACTAGAGGTACTTTATAATTTTGTATCTATATATTGGAGGCTGGCGTGCTGGGGAACCATGCCAATTCTGGCTTTTAAATGTTTTTAACCATTTGTATGTGTGCCCTTGTTCCCTGGGGCCATGATCTGTCCACACAATTTTTTCAGTAATAAATAAATATTTTTCTATGATTCCAATATTGTGGTGGTGATCCCATTTTTTGGTATATCTTTTTCTTTCTTGTATATGCTTGCTATTATATATCAGGAGATCCCAACGGGTGGTGCCCTTTCATTTTCCATGTTAGCATGTTTGAAACTGCTGTAACAGCATGGACACAGGTTGGTGCTGTTTTGGTGACGTTGTCAAGTTGAGAGGAGTAGTACCCGATTATGTGATGTTTGTCCGTCTTCAGGGTGAGTACTCCTACAGCAAATCCTTGAAGCTCTGCTACAAACAGATAGAAGGTGAGATCATAGTTTGGTAGTGCCAGAGCAGGTGCATCAATCACTAGTTCCTTAAGCTTTTGAAAGCTTTGTCGAGTTTCTTCTGTAAGAGAAAAAGGAACATTCTTCGTGCAATCATACAACGGTTGCATGAGTAGTGACGCATTGGGAATCCATTGCCTGCAGAATGAGATCAATCCTTCAAATCCTCTAAGTTGCTTGAGATTCCTAGGAATGCTTGCTTGTCTGATCACTTCTTGTCGGTCCAGGCTGAGATGTTTTTGTCCTGCAGAAAGGCAATGACCCAGGAAAGTGACTCTCGTTTTTCAGAATTATAATTTATCTCTGCTTGCTTTGCATCCAGATTCTGCTAAAAAGATAAGAAGGCTTATTGAAGCCGTTTTACATTCTACTTCACTAGGGCAGCACAGTAGTAAATCATCGACGTACTGGAGGAGAACACAGTGGTCTGGGGGCTGCCAGCCTTGAAGGACACTACTCATAGCCTGAGTATATAGCGTAGGAGAATGTTGCATTCCTTGAGGCAGTCTTGTCCATGTATATTGGTTTTGCTTGTGCGTGAATGCAAATAAATCTTGGCATGCTGGGTCCAGTGGTACTGAGAAAAAAGCATTAGCAAGGCCTATAACTGTGTAATGGGTGGATGTAGCCGGCACCTGTGTGAGCAGTGTATGTGGATTTGGTACAACAGGGGTGAGGGGCTCCAGTATTGAGTTCACTGCCCTCAAATCGTGTACCATCCGGTACGTGACTGGGTCACCTTTTTTCACTTGTCTCTTCTTAACAGGAAACAGCGGAGTGTTGTACGGAGACTTAGTAGTTCTGAGGGCTCCCAACTTCAGCAGTTCTTTTATTTGGTAATCCAGGGCAGTTTCCTGTTGAGCATTGAGAGGATATTGTCTCAGGTGCGGTGGTGTAATTCCAGGCTTGACTGAAACTTTTACGGGGGGCACGGGTAGTGTGCCGAGGTCAGTTTTTGATGTGGACCAGAGTTTTGCAGAAACTTGTAGAAGTATTGGATCCGTGTTTACTTCACGTGTAACATCAGATTCTGGTTGATCTATCATCTGGAGGGTGCACAGGACTTCTTCTGGGATATCTTCTGGAATTTGCAGGATAGCAGATCCATCTTCATTGTAGACTATCTGAGCTTGTAGTCTTGATAGTACATCTGCTCCCACTAGGGCATCTCCACCCTGGGGGGACACTAAGAATTTGGACACGAACATGTGTGGTCCCAGTTTCACCTTCAATGGATGGGTTATTGGGATTATCTGGGCTTGTCCATCAAAACCGGATACTATAGTAGCTTCGGATGAGATGGATCCTTTAGGCACCAGGTTCCTGGGGAGCACGGAGCATGAGGCTCCTGAGTCCACCAAAGCTCTTATTTCCTTGTTGCCAATGTGAAGGGGGACGTGTATAAATGGACCTCTGGCATCCCTATCCCGTGCTGCCGCAAGTCAGGCAGTCTTCTCCTCCTGACTCTCAAGTTGGTTTTGAGTGTCCCTCTTTTTCTTTCTACAGTCTCTGATCACATGTCCTCTGATTCCACAATAGTAGCAGGTCGGTGCCTTCTTTCTTGTACCTTCTGGCTGAGCGTCCACTGCTGCTATGACAACTTTCTTGTTGCTCCTTTTATCCTTTGCGTCGGTTTCTAAGCCACTTGCTTTGTTGACTAGAAGATCTATGTCTTCCATGTTTTACCATTCTGGGCAGCACCTTTCAATCTTTCTGCCAGAGGTGCATGTATTCCATCCATGAAGGATCTTACCATCAGGCGACGTATTGCGGCTGCTTGTATGTCCAGCCCTTTATCTGCAAATGACTGCATCAATCTGTAGTAAAATGAGCTGACATTCTCCACAGGACCTTGATGCACTGGTCCCATTGTGCCCTTAGTTCTTTGCTCCTGGGCGCAGAAGAAATTGAGTCTTATCATGAAGTCTTGGCCCGATTCCACATTACGGGTATCGTCTGGAACATGTCCTGTCAGATGGGCAGTGAGTTTGGCATACAGTTCGGGAGACATTTTAACTCTACACAAACCCTCCATGTCCAACCAAGTGCTTCTGTAGGAGACCTGTATTTGGTGCAGGTAACGTGAAAAACTGACTGGGTTTCTAGTCGGGACTGGAGTATTTTGCAGGAAAGCCATCTGCTCGACTGGAGTCCAGGGTACGTAGTCTTCATACGTACGAGGAACTGCATCTCTGGGAGCATTTGGGTATTGTGAATCAACAGGTGGTCTTATCAGGACTCTGCTTTCTACTACGGGATAAAGAGGCACTGGTGCTGTGGCTTGTAGCTTGTGCTGTGGGGCTCCACAGGATAGGCATGTTTCACTCCAATCCGGATTTTGTTGGCCACAGTTTGTGCAGGTCCATTCCAGGGATCCTGCTATTTTTGGAGTTGTTGCAGGAGTAGCTGACAGGTATGGAGGAGGATGCTGATCCTTATTAGCCTTCTTCCCAGTTTCTTCCCATGTGTCTGATTCTTCATGGTATATCCAACCTTGATCGTGGGCTGTTTTTGCCATGTCAGAAAGAGTTCTGACCAGTTTAGTCCATGATTTATCTGCTATCACTCCTGCTCTAGTAGCTCTTATTGTGTCCCATTTGTTGGGGTCCAATTGATCCTTCTCCTTCAATCCAAATGTCTTAAAAACTTCCTTGGACTGACTGGCTGTTCTTTTGCCATGATAACACGTAATGAGATGTTGCAGGGTGCATCCAGCTCTTCTGTCCTTTGATATTCCTTGCCCCATTCTTCGTCTATCTTCTTCAGCTTTTAGACCCTTGAACGTCCCTTGGACTAAACCTACCTATCCTGGAGATACTCAGATACTAACTCCTTATTTGTATTCCTACCTAAGGTGAGGTCTAGAACCAACTATCCTGGAAGTACTCAGAGACTGACTCTTGATCTGTATTTCTGCTGAAAGGTGGTGTCCTAACTGTTCAGAGGGGGCTGAGTATGTTTAATGGCGCTGGGTTACCCTTCTTGTACCAAAGGTACACTCTATATCCGATAGCAATGGCAAACAGGGCTATTTCCACTAACACTAGGGCAGTGAATATCACATCCATTGGACAGAGCAGGTACACTATTCCCTTTAAACACTCACTGATGTATGGGATCTATGACAACCAACAAGGACAACAGCACAGAAGCAAACGCAGGAGAGTAGACACACGGAGACAAAGCACAGAGGGGCAGAGAAACAAACAAGGCACAGAAAATATCTGCTGGAAAGAGCTCTCTCAGAGTTCAGTAGAAACCCGCCAATTACCCAGTATCTACTCACAGTGTACCTCTTGCACGTAGAGGAGGGAAGAGAACAGAGATGGGGAGCAGAGCAAAGAGCAGAAAGCATTCAACTCTTACCTGGCCAGGTATTTCTGGTCCCCACGTCTGGTCACCTCCTCCTCGAGTTGGCAAGACAATCCACCGCGTCCTGGGATAAACACGGGTCCCTGCTTTTCGGGCGCCAGATAATGTTAGGTTGACCTAATGGTCACAGCTGTTGCCAGCAATGTCCGAATGCGGAGAGAGTACCGGTAACCCCCCTCTGCTATTCCAGCTCAGTGAAAACAGGCAGATGCTGTTATACACATAAGACCTGGAGATGTGTGGCTCCCAATTAGAACTGTATTGATTTTTGTTTACATTACAAAGTTATACAAAGTTGATTAGGGCGTAACTATGCAACATACATATTCATTAAAGGCATGGATTATATGTTCCCAGCAAGAGAAATTAACATAATGACTTTGATTCCCATAACAGTCTATAACATTTCTTCTCATAATAAGATGTTTTTCAGTTGTTTCTAAGTCAAAACATTCTGTGTCCTTGAGTTTGGTCTCAGAGTTTGTTACCTAAATAAGTCTGGTCTTGAACTTGTAAGGGAGAATGAATTTCTATTATTTTTCTAACCAGTGAAAAAGGTTAATTCTTTCCTCACAGTTTTTTAGCCATAGTTAAACTGTGTGGATGCCCAGCTCTACCCACTCCAACCTTGGATCTCGAGCCAATGTAAAAGTGATACACAGAGAAGGGAAAGAGAGAGAGTATTAAGAGAAGGGGTATAGAGGGGGGAAGGTGTGACATAGAAGGAGAGGAGAATGGTGTGTATAGCAGTCCTGTCCTTGTGAACCATAACCATGGGGGATTTCTTGGGGTTCATTCAAATAAGCGGACAATTTTGGTCTGCCAGGGAGAACCCAATAATTAAATATAACAATATATGCAGAAGTTCAACCTAAATGAAAAACATTTTAAATCTGTAGGATGATAAGAGGGAGAGAACAAGAGACAACAGGTCAAATATTCAAATTTGTCAGAGGTATACTCATCACATATGCAGTCTTTATTCAGATGGAACAGGCGCCTTCCGTCAAACAGCCTCGTGTCTGGTTTCAGACAAAGGTGGCCTGGTAGGTCTTGGTCTGGGGCGTTGACTTTTCGGATATTCCACGGTTGCTGCGTGGGGAGTGGTGGAAGATGTAGAGAAGATTGGAGGAGATTCAGATCTGGAGTAGATCCTGGTGGGATGTCCAGTTCCACGCAAAGGTTGGAGAAGTCCTTGGGAGATCTTGCAATGAACTTCTTCCCCTTGGCCGAGACCAAAATACCGAAGGGGAACAGCCAACGGAATTGGAATTGTTGTTTCCTCAGTTCGTCCGTGAGAGGTTTAAGGAGGCGCCTCTTGGCTAATGTAGAAAGGGCTATGTCTTGGAAGATTGCAATGTTAGATCCTTCATGTTGGATGTTAGGGTCTGATCTGGCTTTTTGGAAGATTTTGTCCTTAAGGTGGAAATCTAGAATTCGGCAGATAACATCTCTGGGAGGATCGTTGGGATTGGGGTTTGGGCGTAGTGCTCTGTGTGCCCTCTCTATGATTAACTGGTGTTTTCCTTCAGCATCCAAATAGTTTGAGAAGAGGGCATTTAGTGTTTTAGAGATGTCCTCCGTGATTACTGTTTCCAGAAGACCCCGTATCCGGAGATTGTTTCGTCTGTTCCAGTTTTCCAGGTCCTCCATTGCGGCATATATTTTATAGATGTGATCATCATGTATATGAAGGTTGGTTTCCAGCTCTTGGGCATGGGATATGATGGCCGTCTGAGACTGCTCCAGCTCCTCCACTCTGTGACCCAGTTGGTGAATGTCTCTTTTAATGTCAGATAGATCTTTTGCCAGAGGTGCTAAGGCTGTTTTGAGTATTCTGGTAATAAATGCCCTGGAGATTGGCTTGTCTGGGCTATCAAGCAGTTCTGCTTCTGTGTCAGAGACATCTAAATTGTCGTCAGGTGTATGTTGTCCTCCTTTGTTCTGCTCTGTTTGTTGTTTATTTTTCTGTTGCTTGTTAATGAATTTGTCCATCTCATTTTTGTGGGGTTTGGATGTGTGATATACCTCTGTTGATGCGGATTTCTGGCCAAACTTAACCATATTTTATCCTGTTCATCTGTAGGTTGAGCTGGGGTTCTCCCAGGTAGCAGAGAGATTGATTTATTGCATTCCTCTAAGACCCAGTACCTGCTAGTCTGTTTAAGTAAGGTGCTTGGTTCTGGTGTATGTATGACCCTGGTATCCCAGTGGGTATGTTCAGTGACCAGGCTTCCTGAGACAAGCAGTAAAGAGATCTATGTATGGGGATATCTTCTTCTTATGATCTACTTGCTAGGATGTAGATCTTTTCCCCTTCACAATATAATCAGGTGTGTCCCCTTTAAGAGTCACTGAGTACTGGACCTTATCTGGTTAATTTTTGTTTAAGCTGCTGCCAGGAGGAAAAGGGGGGGGGGGGTGTATGCCTGTATATCTGCTCCTCAGTGTCCCAAACAAACTCTGCAGGACAATCCAGTCACCAGCTCCAGGACCCAATCACATAGGTAGATAAGTCACCACAGGGGAGAGGATTGTTTACGATCCTGCTGCAGGTGATAAGGCCCTGTCTGCTATGGCCTCAGCAGCTGCTCTCACTAGCAGAAATCCCTGAGACAATGACTCCTGGGCAGTTCAGGGAGATGAGAGTGGTCACGAGAGTGCTCTGTTTACCTCTGAGGGAGGGAGGAGGTTTGCTGTGAGCTATTCTGTGTCCGGGCAGAGCTTTCCTCCAGGCCGAGGCTTCCTCGTGTGGACTAGGCCGCAACTTCTCCCTCTCTCTCTTTTCTCTCTCTCTTTTCTCTCTCTCAGACCTGGTGATGATCAGCTGATGCGGTCACCTGACGGAATCAGTTGACACTGTAAGTCGAGCGGTGAGGCCGGCTTTTTAACGCCCGGCCGGCTAAACTATCAGCTGCTGCTGTCGGACAGGAGTCTGCACAGAAGTGTGTAGTTTTGTTGTTTTTTTTTTGCACTGATGCATCAGCTGATTGTATAACAGCCATTTATACAATCAGCTGCTGTGTCATGTGATTCAGGCCCTTGAACCTGACACATTATCTGATCGCTTTGCCTTCCAGCAAACTGATCAAATGATATTGGATCCGGATTGGACGGCGCGGGACCCTTGACCCAGGATTACTGCGGAGGGGCGTTCTTTATTTCAATAAAGATGGAGTCCCTAATTGTGTTGTGTTTTATTTCTAATAAAAATATTTTTCTGTGTTGTGTTTTTTTTTATCTGTACTAGAAATTCATGGTGGCTATGTCTAATATTGGCGTGACACCATGAATTTCAGGCTTAGGGCAGTTGATAATATACAGCTAGCCCTAACCCCATTATTACCCAGCGAGCCACCCGTCACCAGGGTAGCTGAAAGAGTTGGATACAGCGTCAGAAGATAGCGCTTCTATGAAAGCGCCATTTTCTGGGGTGGCTGCGGACTGCAATTCGCAGCAGGGGTGTCTAGAAAGCTTGGGCACCCTGCGCTGCGGATTCCAATCCCCAGCTGCCTAGCTGTACCTGGCTGGACACAAAAATTGGGCGAAGCCCACGTCACTTTTTTTTTTTTTAATTATTTCATGAAATTCGTGAAATAATTAAAAAAAAAAAGGGCTTCCCTATATTTTTGGTTCCCAGCCGGGTACAAATAGGCAGCTGGGGGTTGGGGGCAGCCCGTAGCTGCCTGCTGTACCTGCCTAGCATACAAAAAAAAGACGAAGCCCACGTCATTTTTTTGGGGGGCAAAAATCTCCTGCATACAGTCCTGGATGGAGTATGCTGATCCTTGTAGTTCTGCAGCTGCTGTCTGCTGTCTGTATGGAGGAGAGGAGACAGCAGCTGCAGAACTACAAGGCTCAGCATCCTCCATCCAGGACTGTATGCTGGAGAGAGAGTCAGGGGGAGCAGGCTGGGGCGGGAAAACAGTCAATTCAGTCTGTAGCTCAAGTGGAGCTCAGACCAGTCAAGGTCTGAAGTCCAAGTTAACAGGCTTCGGGGTTGGAGCCCCGGCGTACTGGCTAGGTGGCAGACAGTAGTCAGTGTCAGTAGGAGACGGGAAGACGGCTGCCGGAGATCCGAGGTGGACCGGGGCAGGGTTGTAGCCCGCCAGTACCGACATCGGAGAACCGACCCGGAAACCGTGCACAAAGGGGGTACTTGGACCCTGAAGCCAGGACCGGCACCAACGGCCTAGCTAATTAACCAATTGAGGGCAGGATTTTAGGTCCTGTCCCAACCTAAGTCCCGAAAAGAGACAACCACCCACCGAGAGGGATAGGGCATCCGCCTTGGCCCGGTAGATCCCACGGGTCAGCGTCAGCAGGCAAGGCTCCCAACAAAAGGACCGGGAGCGGACTCCCGTGTTTCACACCGGGAAGTCCAACACACAACAAACATAGCGTGCAGAGGAAAGAGACATTGACTACTAGCCCGGGTGTGGGACCAGATACACCCGACCACAGCAGCCGGCCACCAGCACCTTGGTTTACAAAAGGACTCTGTGTTTATTGACTCCACACATCAGTACAGTGTCATCCAGCACCAGGACAACCAGTGACTCCACACATCAGTACAGCCTCATCCAGCACCACGACAACCAGTGACTCAACACATCAGTGCAACCTCATCCAGCACCCCGACAACCAATGACTCCACACATCAGTGCAACGTCATCCAGCACCAGGACAACCAGTGACTCCACACATCAGTGCAACCTCATCCAGCACCAGGACAACCAATAACTCCACACATCAGTACAGCCTCATCTATTGGTGGGAACTCATCCAATCCACTAGTCAGAAACCTGTGAGGAGGAGGGGCTAGTCAGTGGAGTGATGGGAGATGGACATCTTGTCAGAAGCCAGTTAGACGTGGAGTCAGTAAGACATCATGTCAGAAGTCAATACACAGACGGAGAGTGTAAAGTGACTGAGTAAAAGGAGTATGGTTGCCAGGGAGAGTACGGAGTGAATACTCAATGGACCGATTACCGGTGGGGTACAGAGCTCTAGTTCAGGAAGACGCTACAGGCTCACCTGATAAAGATCTGCACGGTGAGGGGACCATCAAGGACCTGACCGACGTTAGTGTCTGTGGCACAGCAGCAAAGAGGGAACCTGGGAGTGGGGACAGAGGTCCAACCCAAGAGAGGTTCAAGCTGCCTGCCAATCGTGCCAAGACAGTGACAAAAGGAGGGGACCCCAAAATGCTCCAAGCCACGGGGACCCACCAACTACAGACGGGAGCATGGAAGTAAAGCTCACCAGGTCACTACACCGGCACTAGGACCAAAGGAATACAGGATTGGTAGAGACTAGAGTTGAGCGATGTTCGATTCGAACGGTTCACCAATTTCAAATTCGAGTGATTTTGGGTGGTGTTCCAGTTGTTTGATGAACTCGAACGATTTGCGTCAAGTTCAGCAGTTTGAGTTATGTTCGATAACGTTTCGATCACCAAAAGCGTGGCTTTTCACAGTAAGGCTATATGCGCACGTTACGTATCTGCATGCATCCTGCGTCCCCAGCACAATCCCTCTCTCTTTCCTACCACCAATCACGGGCGCGACGTTGCACGGCTGTCACAAAGCTCCGGCGGCTTTTCCTCTTTTGAAAATGGCTGCCGCTTCATTGTTCAATCTGGTATTCCCTGCTTTCCCCGCCCACCGCGCCCATGATTGGTTGCAGTCAGACACGCCCCCACGATGAGTGACAGCTGTCTCACTGTAACCAATCACAGCCGCCAGCGGGCGGGTCTATATCGTGCAGTAAAATAAATAAATAAATAGTAAAAAAAAAAAAAAAAAATGGGGAGCCCACCACTCTAACAATATCAGCAGGCAGCCACCCAGAATTGCGGCATTAGATGCGACAGTCCCGGGACTCTACCCAGCTCATCCGGATTGCCCTGGTGCGGTGGTAATCGGGGTAATAAGGAGTTAATCATGGCAGGCGTCTCCCCGAGATACCTTCCATGATTAACCTGTAAGTGAAAGTAAATAAACACACACAACGAAAAATCCTTTATTTGGAATAAAAGAGAAAAAAACACCCTCTTTCACCATTTTATTAAAATCCCCAAATACCCCTCCAGGTCCGGCGTAATCCACAGAGGTTCCGCGACGCATCCAGCTCTGCTACATGAAGCTGACAGGGAGCGCCGTAGAACAGGAGCACTCTGTGTCAGATCCACGGAGCAATTGATGTGAGCCGCGCTGTCAGCGGAGACGTCACTGAGGTAATGCCTGCGTGTGCGAGGATGATGGGGGTTGTAGTGCCTGCGTGTGTGCAAGGATGATGGGGGTTGTAGTGCCTGCGTGTGTGCGAGGATCATGCGTGTGGTAGTGCCTGCGTGTGCTAGGATGATGGGGGTTGTAATGCCTGCGTATGTGCGAGGATGATGGGGGTTGTAGTGCCTGCGTGTGTGCGAGGATGAGTGCGGTAGTGCCGGTGTTTGCCCTCCCATCCAGCCATCCTTCCCTCCCTTCATTCATCCCTCCCTCCATCCCTCCCTCCATCCCTCCCTCCATCTCACCATCCATGCCTCCCTTCATCCCTCCCTCCATTCATCCCTCCCTCCATCATCTATTGATCTCCATCTATTGATCTCCATCTATTGATCTCCATCTATTGATCTCCATCTCTCTATCCATCTCTCCATCCATTCATCCCTCCCTCCATCTCTCCATCCATTCATCACTCCCTTCATCCATTCATCCCTCCCTCCATCCCTCCCTCCATCTCTCCATCCATTCATCCCTCCCTTCATCCCTCCCTCCATCTCTCCATCCATTCATCCCTCCCTTCATCCATTCATCTCTCCCTCCATCTCTCCATCCATTCATCCCTCCCTTCATCCCTCCCTCCATCCATCCCTCTATCCATTCATCCATCCATCTCTCTATCCATCGATCCATCCATCCTTGTAGCTGAATAATCTATTTCTAGATTCTCTACTAATCTAACCAAATCTTCCTATGCTTTTCATTACAGACAGTGGCTCATTGGTTAGAGCTACTGCCTAAGATGAATTAGTTCACGAGTTTGAGTCCCGGCTGTCCCGGTAAAGAATTTAATTTATTTTAAATTATAATTATTATTTATTTATAATTATAATTTAATTTAATTATGCACTGAGGGGAGGAGGCGGACATTTGCTGTGAGCCGTGGGACACACCTGTAAAATCGGAGCAGTTCACGGAATGAGGCTGCATTGCTCTCTCCTCTCACTCTCTTCTCCCTCTCCTCTCTCTCCTTTCTCTCTCTTCTCTCTCTCTTTATCTCCCTCTCTCTCTTTTCTCTCTCTCTCTTTTCTCTCTCTCTCTTTTCTCTCTCTCCTCTCTCTCCTCTCTCTCTCCTCTCTCTCTTCTTTTTCTCTCTCTTTCGTTTTCTCTCTCTCTCCTCTCTTTTCTCTCCCTCTCTCCTCCTCTCTCTTTTCTCTCCCTCTCTATCTCCCCCTCACTCTTTCCCCCTCTCTCTCTCCCTCTCTCTCTCCCGTCACTCTCTCTCCCTTCTCTCTCTCTCTCCCTTCTTTCTCTCTCTCAGACCTGGTGATGATCAGCTGATGCGGTCACCTGACGGAGGAGACAGCAGCTGCAGAACTACAAGGCTCAGCATCCTCCATCCAGGACTGTATGCTGGAGGGAGAGGCAGGGGGAGCAGGCTCAAGGCTCAGCATACTTCATCCACTAGTGTATGTGTGACGCCCTGAAGCATCAGGTAGTCACACATAGGCCCCGCATAACACCAATCCCACACAAGGTTACATACAGCCGACCTGAAACCCTAGTCACCCCCCTCAGAGTAGGACAGACCAGACCAGTGGGCGGGACCAGGCGGATGGAGAACGCCCACCTAGGGAGTCTAGTGAACCTGGGGCTGGAAAACAGTCAGTTCAGTCTGTAGCTCAAGTGGAGCTCAGACCAGTCAAGGTCTGAAGTCCAAGTTAACAGGCACTGACACTGTCAGTGTCAGTAGGAGACGGGAAGACGGCTGCCGGAGATCCGTGGTGGACCGGGGCAGGGTTGTAGCACGCCGGTACCGACATCGGAGAACCGACACCGAAAACCGTGCTCAAAGGGGGTACTTGGACCCTCTAGCCAAAACCGGCACCAACGGCCTAGCTAATTAACCAATTGAGGGCAGGATTTTAGGTCCTGTCCCAACCTAAGTCCCGAAAAGAGACAACCACCCATCGAGAGGGATAGGGCATCCGCCTTGGCCCGGTAGATCCCACGGGTCAGCGTCAGCAGGCAAGGCTCCCAACAAAAGGACCGGGAGCGGACTCCCGTGTTTCACACCGGGAAGTCCAACACACAACAAACACAGCGTGCAGAGGAAAGAGACATTGACTACTAGCCCGGGTGTGGGACCAGATACACCCGACCACAGCAGCCGGCCACCAGCACCTTGGTTTACAAAAGGACTCTGTGTTTATTGACTCCACACATCAGTACTGCTTGATCCAGCACCAGGACAACCAGTGAATCCACACATCAGTACAGCCTCATCCAGCACCAGGACAACCAGTGACTCCACACATCAGTGCAACCTCATCCAGCACCAGGACAGCCAGTGACTCCACACATCAGTACAGCCTCATCCAGCACCATGACAACCAGTGACTCCACATATCAGTACAGCCTCATCCAGCACCACGACAACCAATGACTCCACACATCAGTACAGCCTCATCCAGCACCACGACAACCAATGACTCCACACATTAGTACAGCCTCATCCAGCACCAGGACAACCAGTGACTTCACACATCAGTGCAACCTCATCCAGCACCAGGACAACCAGTGACTCCCCACATCAGTACAGCCTCATCCAGCACCATGACAACCAGTGACTCCACACATCAGTACAGCCTCATCCAGCACCACGACAACTCCACACATCAGTACAGCCTCATCCAGCACCACGACAACCAATGACTCCACACATCAGTACAGCCTCATCCAGCACCAGGACAACCGAACTGTAAGTTTACTGGTCCCTGCAATCCCGCACAACACTGGGCCCCGGGGCATCCATCACTACCCACGGAGGGGTTAACATCCAGCTGCCACCACATCGCCCCCGGGAGCCCCACAGCAGCAGCGGTGGTGCCACATCTCACCACACACCATGGGTGGTGTCACAGACAATCTACAGCAAATCCAGTATACATACGTCCCCTTTTTATTCAAAGTGTCCGCGAGATCCCCGGATCCAGAGAACCCCCAGCTATTCCGTAGATCCGGATCCGAGCAGCCCGACTGCTGGTGTGGGGGCGGCACATATGCAGGAGAGCAGACAGCAGCTGCAGAACTACAAGACTCAGCATGCTGCATCCAGGACTGTATGCTGGAGGGAGAGACAGGGGGAGCAGAACTACAAGGCTCAGCATGCTGCATTCACTAGTATATGCAGGAGAGCAGACAGCTGCTGCAGAACTACAAAGCTAAGCATATTCCATCCAGGACTGCGTGCAAAAAACTCCAGCATCCAGTCCAGTGGTAAAGTAAATTTCTTTTCTTTATTAAGGTATAGTAAAAAAAAAGCCAACAATGTGGCATGGTGCCAACCATACAGATAGGAAGACGGGTTTCGGACGTCGCAGCATCCTTGATCATATCCAGGAATGTATGCAGGAGTTTTTTGCCCCCCCAAAAAATGACGTGGGCTTCGCCATATTTTTGTATGCTAGCCAGGTACAGCAGGCAGCTACGGGCTGCCCCCAACCCCCAGCTGCCTATTTGTACCCGGCTGTGAACCAAAAATATAGGGAAGCCCTTTTTTTTTTAATTGTTTCACGAATTTCATGCAGTAATTAAAAAAAAAAAATGACGTGGGCTTCGCCCCATTTTTGTGTCCAGCCAGGTGCAACTAGGCAGCTGGGGATTGGAATCCGCAGCTGGGGATTGGAATCCGCAGCACAGGTTGGCCCGAGCTTTCTGGGCCCCTCTGCTGTGAATTGCAGTCCGTAGCCGCCCCAGAAAATTGCGCTTTCATAGAAGCGCCATCATCTGGCGCTGTATCCAACTCTTCCAGCTGCCCTAATGCCGGGTGGCTTGCTGGGTAATAATGGGTTAATACTTGCTTTGTTTTACTAGCTAGTATTAAGACAGATATTCTTAATGTCAGGCAAGTTTGACCCGGCCATTAAGAATCTCCAATAAAGGGTTAAAAAAAGACAGAACACTAAAGAAAAGGGAAGTCCTGCACCACTGATTTTTTTATGTTACCATGCGATATCTCACGTGCACGAGGAGTGCAGCTCCAGCGGGAGGTATCTCACGGCTGCGGGGTGCCCGTGCCCGTCCTCATGTGCTACTGAGGAAGGTCCACATAGGACCGAAAAGTTTTGTTACGCACATGAATAAATATTTCTTCAAATCATCTTGGGAGTGCCTTGTATACTTCTCACTGTTTGGCTTTGGAACCTGAAGTGCACCCCAATATCTCCTAGACGCATATATAGGAAGTGCCATTCTCTTCTTGCTATAATTGTTACAAACGGAGGCCAGGTTGATAATTAAGTTCAAAGCACAGAGTGAGTTAGGTCTCAACGATCGCAATGATTTGACTGTGTTTTCGTGACATACCCGCAATTTGTCCTTCTGTATCTTCTTGTTTTTAATTGGTTTTTGTATATGTACATATTTTTAAAATAACATGACAATGTTGATATAATTGTGTATCTATAAGCATTTCCTCTTTTTATGTGGTGGTGATGTGACCTAGGTGCACTCCTTTTTAACCCATTCAGCCCCGGGGCACTTTCCTTTTTTGCGTTTTTGTTTTTTGCTCCCCTTCTTCCGAGAGCCGTAACTTTTTTAATTTTCTGTCAATCTTGCCATATGAGGGCTTGTTTTTTGTGGGACAAGTTGTACTTTTAAATTAAACCATAAGTTTTACCATATGGTGTACTGGAAAGCATCAAAAAAATTCCAAGTGTGGAAAAATTGCAAAAAAAGTGTGATGGCACAATAGTTTTTGGGATGTTTTATTCACGGTGTTCACTATATGGTAAAACTGATGTGTGGGTATGATGACTGAGGTCGGTGCGAGTTTGTAGACACCAAACATATATAGGTTTACTTGTATCTAAGGGGTTAAAAAAAATTCACAAGCTTGTCCAATAAAAGTGGCGTAAATTTTGCGCCATTTCCGAAACCCGTAGAGTTCACATTTTTTGGGATCTATGGCTCAGTGATGGCTTATTTTTTGTGTTTCGAGCTGATGTTTCTAATGGTAGCATTTTTGCACAGATGCTACGTTTTGATCGCCTGTTATTGCATTTTGCGTAAAACTTGTGGCGACCAAAAAACGTAATTTTGGCGTTTGGAATTTTTTTGCCACTACGCCGTTTACTAATCAGATTAATTGATTTTATATTTTGATAGATCGGGCATTTCTGAACGCGGCGATACCAAATATGTGTATATTTATTTTTTTTTAACCCTTTAATTTTCAATGGGGGAAAGGGGGGTGATTTGAACTTTTAGGTTTTTTTTTTATTTTTTAAAACTTTTTTTACTTTTTTTTATTTTATTTTACTAGTCCCCCTAGGGGGCTATAGCAATCAGCAATCCGATCGCTGATCGCTATCTGATGATCACAGCTATACAGCTGTAAACAGCAGAAATAGTCACTTTCTTTTTCCCTCTGCTCCCGGCCGAGGAAAAACTAAAGTGAAACTTCGTAGCTGCAGGCGTCATCACATGACCCTGTGCTACGATGGCAACCACCGAACGTCACGTGATCACTCACGTGTCTTCCGGTGGGGGCGGCGGTAAGTAAAAAACATGGCCAAGCGCATATAGATCTCGCTGCCAGACTTTGGCAGCGAGATCTAAGGGGTTAATGTTACGGGTGGAATGCGATTCCACTCGTAACATGCAGCCACACATGTCAGCTGTTGAAAACAGCTGATATGTGTGCCGATCCATGCCGCCTGCCCGCGGCAGGGGGCGGGGCTTAACGAGACACACTCCATGACGGAAATATCCGTCCATGGTCGTGAAGGGGTTAAGGAGTTACTTCCCGTCTCCACATGTGGACCCGTCGAAGCCTGATTTGCAGGCGACACGGCCGTCGTCCCCTGTGAGGAACCCGCACCTATATCTCCTCCTGCCTTTTAACCTGCACAAGTCCCAATAAAAGATTTTCGGCACAGCGGTTGAATTCGGTCTGTTTTCCCTTCTTGGATTTATTTAAAAAGAAGACACCACACAGAGAAAAAATACTTTTATAGAAATAAATACACAGTCACACTTAGAGACTCCATGTTTATTACTCCCTCTCACCCCTCCATGATCCTGGTCTCCTGTCTTCTTTCTCCTTCAACCCATGCAGCTCTGCTACATCAGACAGCACTGCATGGGAGGAAGACGTTGCTGCTCCCGTGCAGTCTAATCACTCAGTGAGTGAGCAGAGGCTGCGGGTTGTAAGCGGTGACGTCACCGCTGCCACCATTGCTATTGTAATCTGACAGGTGGGCTATAGCAACGGTGCTCCGATCACCTGATTCCCGGCGCCGGGGAGCCAAGCATGTGCCCAAGCATCTCGCCGGTACACGGAGATGCTCAAATTAGCACCGCGTACCGGAGAGATGCACTGACAGGACATAGAATGACATCCAGCCATGTGACCAGTCTGTAGCCAATGAGATAATAGATACATTCACATGCAGTTCACATGCTATGACGACGTCACGGAAGGTCCTATCATCAGTGCTGGTTACCGGGAGGACGCAACAATGATCGGAAGGAAAAGCGGCGGGAGACAGAGTGCAGGACGCGTCGCGGGGACCTGTAAGTGTAATGGTAGTGTTTATTAACTGTATGTGTACATGTATAATGTGTTTGTATGTGTTTTTGTTTGCCTGCAATTGTTTTCAATGGGGTTCGAAGGTATTCGTCGAACGTTCATCGAACGTTCGCCGAACTGAGCTGCCGTTCGACGAACCAAACCGAACTCAAACCCTAGGGGGGTGGCTCATCTCTAGTAGAGACCAGCACCAGCTGGGTTGCAGCAACTCCAAACCAGCGAGTAAAGCAAAAGTTAAACCGCAGCCCCTGTGTTGTCTGAATTCTTCCTACTCCTCTGCATCAGTATACTACTACCACCATCATCCTCCCCTGGGGCCTAGCTCTACTTGCGGAGAGCCATAATATCCAAGCTGCCCAACACCACCAGCCCCAGCAGTGAGAGTCTCTGCAGTGGCGGCTTTACCTACATAGCCACATACCGCAAGTGGCGTCACGAAAAACACTTTATTTGTCCCTTGCACAATTCCCTTTTTAGTTCAAATTAAGTTTTATTATAATTTTACACAAAAAGTAACATCAACATTGCAAATCAATTTATCAGCATATGGAGTAATCATATTGAGAAGGCATGTACCGTAATTACAAAAAGATAAGTCTAATTTATATTCCAACAGTTAACAAAATAGACATCTCCGTGGAAGCTCAGGAGGTTTTAAGATGGTGAGTAGGCTAGTAAGATCTGAGTAAGAAAAGGAAGTAGGAAGGGGAAAATTAAACAAGGACTTGAGAGGAAGGAACAAGAAGGATCACAGATTAAGCAAGTGGGAACAAACATAAGGGAAGTCCGTGGAAAAAAAAATGTCATCCAACCAGACTAGGCGCCCCCTCCCCCCACAAACAGGGATGGACCAGTTCCTGCTCATCTTAGTCCCACTCGGCTAGCCATGAGTCTCCATCAGGTGAATCCCTGAACAAGATCCATGGGGTCCATAGGTCTAGGACTCTCACTGATGTTTCCGTGGTCTGTCCGATCAGTTCCTCCAATCTAAACATGTCATTCAATTCTGTAATCAAGACCAACCTAGAAGGGGTTTGTGTCTGTTTCCAGAATCTAGGTATGAGTCTTCTCACCGCCGCTAGGACGTGTCGAAGGAGACTTTTTTTGAATCTAGAAATCGAAAAGTTGCAGACCGCTAAAAGCGCAAGCTCTGGGGAGGGAGTGACTCTGCGCGTTGAAAGCCGGTTAATGAGATCAAATGCTGCCATCCAGAAGCCTCTAATGGATTTACATGACCACCATATATGCATGTATGAGCCTCTGTCTCGTAAGAATCTCCAACAGGTGTCCGGAGTCGTTGGGAACATCGCATGGACAGCAGTGGGACAACGGTACTATCTATTCTATATACAGTTAGGTCCAGAAATATTTGGACAGTGACACAATTTCCGCGAGTTGGGCTCTGCATGCCACCACATTGGATTTGAAATGAAACCTCTACAACAGATTTCAAGTGCAGATTGTAACGTTTAATTTGAAGGTTTGAACAAAAATATCTGATAGAAATTGTAGGAATTGTACACATTTCTTTACAAACACTCCACATTTTAGGAGGTCAAAAGTAATTGGACAAATAAACCAAACCCAAACAAAATATTTTTTTTTTCAATATTTTGTTGCGAATCCTTTGGAGCCAATCACTGCCTTAAGTCTGGAACCCATGGACATCACCAAACGCTGGGTTTCCTCCTTCTTAATGCTTTGCCAGGCCTTTACAGCCGCAGCCTTCAGGTCTTGCTTGTTTGTGGGTCTTTCCGTCTTAAGTCTGGATTTGAGCAAGTGAAATGCATGCTCAATTGGGTTAAGATCTGGTGATTGACTTGGCCATTGCAGAATGTTCCACTTTTTTGCACTCGTGAACTCCTGGGTAGCTTTGGCTGTATGCTTGGGGTCATTGTCCATCTGTACTATGAAGCGCCGTCCGATCAACTTTGCGGCATTTGGCTGAATCTGGGCTGAAAGTATATCCCGGTACACTTCAGAATTCATCCGGCTACTCTTGTCTGCTGTTATGTCATCAATAAACACAAGTGACCCAGTGCCATTGAAAGCCATGCATGCCCATGCCATCACGTTGCCTCCACCATGTTTTACAGAGGATGTGGTGTGCCTTGGATCATGTGCCGTTCCCTTTCTTCTCCAAACTTTTTTCTTCCCATCATTCTGGTACAGGTTGATCTTTGTCTCATCTGTCCATAGAATACTTTTCCAGAACTGAGCTGGCTTCATGAGGTGTTTTTCAGCAAATTTAACTCTGGCCTGTCTATTTTTGGAATTGATGAATGGTTTGCATCTAGATGTGAACCCTTTGTATTTACTTTCATGGAGTCTTCTCTTTACTGTTGACTTAGAGACAGATACACCTACTTCACTGAGAGTGTTCTGGACTTCAGTTGATGTTGTGAACGGGTTCTTCTTCACCAAAGAAAGTATGCGGCGATCATCCACCACTGTTGTCATCCGTGGACGCCCAGGCCTTTTTGAGTTCCCAAGCTCACCAGTCAATTCCTTTTTTCTCAGAATGTACCCGACTGTTGATTTTGCTACTCCAAGCATGTCTGCTATCTCTCTGATGGATTTTTTCTTTTTTTTCAGCCTCAGGATGTTCTGCTTCACCTCAATTGAGAGTTCCTTAGACCGCATGTTGTCTGGTCACAGCAACAGCTTCCAAATGCAAAACCACACACCTGTAATCAACCCCAGACCTTTTAACTACTTCATTGATTACAGGTTAACGAGGGAGACGCCTTCAGAGTTAATTGCAGCCCTTAGAGTCCCTTGTCCAATTACTTTTGATCCCTTGAAAAAGAGGAGGCTATGCATTACAGAGCTATGATTCCTAAACCCTTTCTCCGATTTGGATGTGAAAACTCTCATATTGCAGCTGGGAGTGTGCACTTTCAGCCCATATTATATATATATATAATTGTATTTCTGAACATGTTTTTGTAAACAGCTAAAATAACAAAACTTGTGTCACTGTCCAAATATTTATGGCCCTGACTGTAGTATATTGTACCCCTTCTCCTGGGTCAACGTGCTGAGTGAAGATTTCTGTGTAAAGAGCAAAATTTTTGCTCTATGTTCTGTAGTCAGGGATCTGCCCAAATCGACCTCCCATCTAAAGAAGAAGGTGGGTGGGTCTACTGACGCAATTCTACTTTCCATTAAAGTTTTGTAGAGCAGCTATACAGTACAGTATGTTCTGGAGGGTCCCTCACCTTGCAGAGCAACTCGAAGGGCAACAATGATCTAAAAATGTTTCCCTGTGGATTGAGAGCTAATATAACTCCGTAGTTGTCTGTGAAAAAAACATGCATCGGGGGGGCTGGGAGTTCTGAAATAGGTCACTGACAGGTATAATAGTAGTTGGAGAACTAAAATCTGATATCGTCGGATGATCTGCTCTACGTTTGTGTAGGAATTTAGTTCTATTAATCCCCGCTGAAAAGAGTGGGTTGTCATAGATAGGTATGAGGGCATTAGGGGTTGAGAAGAGGCGCAAGAGCCTTGATCCTTGTTTGACAAAGCAAGCTAGGTTTCTTATAAGGAAAGAGGACAGGATACTTAAGGGCGAAGGGGCATGGTTAGACCAGATGAAAACTAGAGGGCTACAACCAGGCGTGTCGTGTTCAATGTCTACCCATCTCTTCCCACCGCTGTGGTGATATACAGTCAGGGCCAGAAATATTTGGACAGTGACACAAGTTTTGTTATTTTAGCTGTTGACAAAAACATGTTCAGAAATACAATTATATATATAATATGGGCTGAAAGTGCACACTCCCAGCTGCAATATGAGAGTTTTCACATCCAAATCGGAGAAAGGGTTTAGGAATCATAGCTCTGTAATGCATAGCCTCCTCTTTTTCAAGGGACCAAAAGTAATTGGACAAGGGACTCTAAGGGCTGCAATTAACTCTAAAGGCGTCTCCCTCGTTAACCTGTAATCAATGAAGTAGTTAAAATGTCTGGGGTTGATTACAGGTGTGTGGTTTTGCATTTGGAAGCTGTTGCTGTGACCAGACAACATGCGGTCTAAGGAACTCTCAATTGAGGTGAAGCAGAACATCCTGAGGCTGAAAAAAAAAGAAAAAATCCATCAGAGAAATAGCAGACATGCTTGGAGTAGCAAAATCAACAGTCGGGTACATTCTGAGAAAAAAGGAATTGACTGATGAGCTTGGGAACTCAAAAAGGCCTGGGCGTCCACGGATGACAACAGTGGTGGATGATCGCCGCATACTTTCTTTGGTGAAGAAGAACCCGTTCACAACATCAACTGAAGTCCAGAACACTCTCAGTGAAGTAGGTGTATCTGTCTCTAAGTCAACAGTAAAGAGAAGACTCCATGAAAGTAAATACAAAGGGTTCACATCTAGATGCAAACCATTCATCAATTCCAAAAATAGACAGGCCAGAGTTAAATTTGCTGAAAAACACCTCATGAAGCCAGCTCAGTTCTGGAAAAGTATTCTATGGACAGATGAGACAAAGACCAACCTGTACCAGAATGATGGGAAGAAAAAAGTTTGGAGAAGAAAGGGAACGGCACATGATCCAAGGCACACCACATCCTCTGTAAAACATGGTGGAGGCAACGTGATGGCATGGGCATGCATGGCTTTCAATGGCACTGGGTCACTTGTTTTTATTGATGACATAACAGCAGACAAGAGTAGCCGGATGAATTCTGAAGTGTACCGGGATATACTTTCAGCCCAGATTCAGCCAAATGCCGCAAAGTTGATCGGATGGCGCTTCATAGTACAGATGGACAATGACCCCAAGCATACAGCCAAAGCTACCCAGGAGTTCATGAGTGCAAAAAAGTGGAACATTCTGCAATGGCCAAGTCAATCACCAGATCTTAAGCCAATTGAGCATGCATTTCACTTGCTCAAATCCAGACTTAAGACGGAAAGACCCACAAACAAGCAAGACCTGAAGGCTGCGGCTGTAAAGGCCTGGCAAAGCATTAAGAAGGAGGAAACCCAGCGTTTGGTGATGTCCATGGGTTCCAGACTTAAGGCAGTGATTGCCTCCAAAGGATTCGCAACAAAATATTGAAAATAAAAATATTTTGTTTGGGTTTGGTTTATTTGTCCAATTACTTTTGACCTCCTTAAATGTGGAGTGTTTGTAAAGAAATGTGTACAATTCCTACAATTTCTATCAGATATTTTTGTTCAAACCTTCAAATTAAACGTTACAATCTGCACTTGAATTCTGTTGTAGAGGTTTCATTTCAAATCCAATGTGGTGGCATGCAGAGCCCAACTCGCGAAAATTGTGTCACTGTCCAAATATTTCTGGACCTAACTGTAGGTCGAGTATGCATGTACCTAGGGAAGCCATACTGTAGAGGCGAACGTCTGGGACTCCCAATCCCCCAATCTTCCTAGGACTACTAAGTAACTGGAAGGATAGCCGGGGCCGCTTGGATGCCCGGATAAACTTAATTGCTTTCTTGAGGCGGGAAAAGAAGGATGCTGGGAGCCAGATGGGGAGGCTTTGGAAAAAATATAGCAGTCATGGCAACAAGTCCATCTTAACCGCACTCATCCTACCAAACCAAGACAGATGTAGCTTGTTCCATTGCTCAAGATCTCGCTCTGCTAACCGCAGGGCAGGAACATAATTTTGAGCAAATAAACTTGTGATGTCAAACGATATTTTGACTCCTAGATTTGTGAGGGGCCCTGATTGCCATTTGTAAGGGAAAGTTGACTGCAAAAGGGTGACTAGACGTCCGGGCAGATTGATATTTAGTATCTCCGTTTTCTGCGAATTTATTTTAAAGTTACTTAGGTGGACATATTTGCAAAATTCTGACATAATGTTGGGGAGGCTAGTGTGAAGACATGGGGGTCAGTGGGTGCTCTCGTCCGCTGGCCCGGCCACCTTTAGAAAGACAGCATGGCCCAGGGCTCATCCCAATTGAACGCCCGACCTCCTTAACCGTGGGCGGAACACTACTCAGACAACACAGGGTGAGGGAATCACAATATTAATACTTTATTGGATCCCCAAACAATTAACAGCACATAGCACATAACCGGCAAAACACACAAATGTAACAGGCAACAGTTTTTCACCCCTCCGCTGGCTCACCAGGGATTTAGAATGTTCGTGTCTCAAAGCTTCCAGGGCTACTTACTGCAATCCAGCAGCACCCCGCTTTCGGCGGGCACCCACCGAGAATGGAATAACGCCAGATTTAGGAAGCTGGCTGAGGTCTGCAAAGTCTGTAGTCCAGTGACTGGATTGTCCCAAGCTGGATTCCTTCTTTAGGTAGTCCTTGATAGCTCAGCCGAATCCTTGCATTTGATGCTGAGGTCCATGTAGTGTTATAATCCAGGTTCAGCTTGCCAATCGGGTCCGCAGATTCTAGATTGGTAGCATGTAGCAAGAGTCTCCCTGGGCAATGAACAGTCCTCCATCTTATACCCCTGAGCTCTCCATTCAGACCATTGTGGTCTTCACGATTGGTGGATAAGTCTGGGCTCTTATTGGCTATATTTCAAGCCATATTCAAATATCCAGAGACAGGATAAGTTACATCAAATATCCAGAGACAGAGTAAGTTACATCACATCTAGCAATTCACTTACTAGTACAATGGGAGGTTTGCATAATTAAGTTATCTGGGTGTCTGGCCTTCATGATCCAAGGCAATTACATGAGTCAACAAGAGTCTTGTAAAAACAATGAGGGCTTATTCCCCGTCTATAAACAAACTGTCTTTTATGTCTGGCTGAATTTTAAGAAAGCTAACCCATGCTATGCACTGAGTGTCCATGTCCTCACAGCTAGTTATAGGGGATGTAATGTATAAAAGTAGATCATCTGCGAATAATGAAAGTTTATGTTCTGCAGTCTTGAGAGGAAAGCCCTTAATGGAGGGGTTACGTCTTATAGCCTCTGCCAAAAATTACATACAAATAACATAAAGCAGGGGTGAGAGAGGACACCCCTGCCTCGTGCCATTTCCAATTTGGAAAGGGGGTGACAAAGAGCCGTTAACTCTTCCTTGGGCTGTGTGGGAGGAGTTGAGTGCGGAAATTCTGTTTATCATGGGTTCCTGGAGGCCTATATGGCGAAGGGCCTGAAATAAAAACTCCCAGTGCACCCTGTTGAAGGCCTTTTCAGCATCTATCGACAGGATGCACATTGGAGAGTCCACACTCCCCCACCCTGCCTATCAGAGACACAGTTTTAATTACATTATCTCTGGCCTCCCTTCCCATGACGAATCCAACCTGGTCGGGGTTTACAACTGTCGGGAGGAGGAAGCACAGTCTATTTGCTATTAGTTTGGAGACTAGCTTTATATCTGTGTTTATAAGAGAGATCGGGCGATAACTACTACACAGAGATGGGTCCTTTCCGGGCTTGAGTATTACAGAAATCTGTGCCCTGAGTGCCTGAGGTGGGAAAGATCCCCCCACGTATATATAATTACATAGTGAAAGAAAAGGAGCACTCAGGAAATCCACATAATGCTTGTAAAAACCAGAAGAGAACCCATCTGGCCCAGGGTTCTTCCCTAGTTTAGCACTTTTAATAGCCGCAGATACCTCCTCCAACGTGAACTCCCTCTCAAGGTCTAGCAAGGAATCATCGGGTATGGGAGTTTGTTTGCTTGAAGATAAGTACGGATTTTGTCCCTGAGGATGGGAGTACGGAGTTCTGCATAATGGCCCTTGATGTTGTAGAGCGATTTCTAATATTCCATAAAACTCGATACCATGTCTTGGGTGGTATGTACCTTCGTTTTAGAGGAGTTCAAAATATGTGGAATGTATGTATTTAAGTTACGGGGGTGTAATGCTCTGGAAAGCATCTTACCGCTTCTATCTCCAAGTTGATAAAATCTGCTTCTTATTCGCTCTTGAAAACTGCGTGACCTTTGGGCTAAGAGTGACAGTAGCCGTTGGCGTGCATTGGATAATTGGGCCATGATGGATGTTGATAGGTTACATTTGTGTATAGATTCTAGTGATGCTATTTGTTCTAATACGGACCTAATTTCCTCTGTTCTTTCTCTTTTGAGGTGGGCACCATGTGATATAAGTACACCTCTTATGGTACATTTCAAGGCTTCCCACTTTATTGCGGATGAGGAAGAGTCATGCTCGTGGTCAGACATGAAGTCTTATATAGTACGTTGGATAGCAGCTGAACATGTTAGATCTTGCAGAAAGTTCTCGTTCAGGCGCCAAGTGTAGCCTGATCCACACTTGGGTCTGATCTGTATTGAGAGAAAGATAGGTGCATGATCCGACCACAGCATTGACCCAATCTCAGCCTCGGTAGGGAAGTCCAAAAATGAATGGGAGATGAGAAAGTAATCAATTCTGCTATATAACGAGTGGGCAGGGGAATAGTAACTATAATCTCAAACCTCTGGGTGAAGAACCCTACAGACATCTATTAAGCGCATGTCTCGCGCCTTTTTCCTAAGACTTCTAATGGCAGAGAGAGGGTACGAGGTCCTACCTGATGACACATCCACCAAAGGCTCCAGTGGTAGATTAAAGTCTCCACCTAAGATCACTGGAGAGGTTCCAGCAAACTCAGCAAGCACACTCAGGCACTCCGCATGGAACTCTTTCTGGTCTTGGTTGGGACTGTAGATGTTAGCTATTACAACCGTCCCCTCTGACAGGACACCTGTAGGAAAATAAAACGACCCAGTGGGTCTATATGAGAGTTCAGGATAGTATGTGCAAAAGATCTATGTATTGCTATAGAGACACCCCTTGATCTGGCCTACAATTCCCTTTTTAATCGACCCCCAGGGTCATGGAACCGGGCAACAGCTACCCGGAACCCAGTACCCCAAATACCTGGGGTGCGTTATATACAGCTCCGACAGAAATCATACCAGGTGTACACAACCCGTACAGAAATCATACCAGGTGTATAGAGCTTTTACAGAAATCATAGCAGATGTACACAGCTCATACAGAAATCATACCAGGTGTATACAGCCCATACAGAAATCATACCAGGTATATACAGCCTATACAGAAATTATACCAGATGTATACAGCACAACTTAACATTTGATAAAAAAAAATTAACTTTTGTTTATGGCATAAGCCATGCCAAAAGTGCACAATGCCCCCACACTGCAAAAAAATAAATAGAAGATTTTTCATTATTAAGTTAAACTATCTACCTGGCATGATTTTTATATGGGCTACTGTACGTTCCCTAAAAATGTTTATACAGTTTAATTGGCATTTGGGGGTGACAGACGCCTTTAAATATATTTTTTGGCCGCACATTGTCCTGTGAGCACACGCTGACAAGAACAATGCTATTCTATGTGCACAGGATAATCATGTTAAAGATTGTACTGTGCACAGGAAAGTGCGGTCATAGGTTGACCAGCTATTAAACCACTGACGATCTGCTGGATATAGATCAGCGATCGCTTAAAACCTGCATTAGCCAATGTGTTTAGCCATCACCTGCATTTATGCAGCCTCAGACCTTGGTACCTCACAGGTCCTGGTGCCATGATGACTTCATATCCACAGCCTCTCTCTGCAGACCTCCATCTTCTCTGCTCTTCAGCACGACACAGTGCCCATAAAAATAACATGTCATTATAAAAATAACCACCCATGCTGTTCCCTAAACAAGCCCTCAAAGTAAATAACTGTCCCTCACTTTAATCCCTGCACAAAAAATGACCCCACACTGTTCATATTATAGTACATGGCTTCCACACTGCCCCCCTTATATACCTTGACCAAGACACCATCATCCCTCATAAGTTACACCCACTACACCCTCCTCACTTATGAACTACGATCTCCAAACTGCACCACATGCTGCCCCCTATTCGAACTGTCCCCCTCACATTATACATCTACATAATTGTTGCCCTTTCTCCATACTGAGCCCACCCCACACTGCACCCTTTTCCATACTGAGCCCACCACACACTGCCCCCTTTTCCACAGTGATTCCACCCCACAAGCTGCCACCTGCCCCATACAGATCACAACCCATGCTGTGAGCCCACACAGATCCCACCCTATGCACCCCTTTATCATACAGAGCGCTCCTTATGCTGCTGCTCCCTGCCCCACACAGATCACACACCATGCACCTCCTTTACCCATACAGAGCACTCCCTATGCTGCTGCCCTCTGGCCCACACAGATCACACCCCATGCAACCACTTTTCCCATACAGAGCACTCCCTATGCTACTGCCCCCTGGCCCACACAGATCACACCCCAAATGTGGCACCCCAGGGTTGTCACCACAAATATACCTGTATCTGGGGTAGGGAAGGATCTCCACATCAGAAATATCCCACAAATAACACTTCCACTCCAAGCCTGGAGGGGGAGTTCTACAAGCCGAGTTCAGGTGAAGTCGCCTATAAATAAAGGTTTGGAGGCGGAGTCAGACAGACAGTTGACAGTTGGAGTTGAGCTCGAGCGAGGAGAGGAAAGACATCGAGGACTGTGCTTAGCCCGCACGAGTAGCTGTGTGACAGACTGAGGGATCCAGAAGTGAGGCAAAAGAGGAGTGACCGGGGAGGTGGAGCCAGATCGGTTCATCCCCGAGGAACAACGCTGATTACCGGACACCGGCGTCCGAGATTGTGAGTGATCTAATCTGCCCAGCAATAAAGACCGGAGGCCAGGGAGACTACAGATCTCCTGGCTGCAGCAGCACCTGAAGGCAAAGCCGCTACACAGAGCTTAGGGACCGCAGTGAGTACAGCAGTGCCCCTTAGAGAAACTCCCGCCGCCTGCCATACAGGTGAAGACAGTGAGAGAGGGACAAGGTATAGCTACAGGCAGCCTAGTACCAAGGAGAGACACAGCGCAGCAGGGAGGCCAAACAACTAACCTGGCATAGAGATCCTGAACTGTTCCCAGATTACCCAAAAACTGTCACATCAGAAACTGAACCCCTTTTTAATAACACCTGCAAGTAAAACCTCATCAGAGTTAATGAAATGGTGTGACATACTTTATTTCTTTCATCTGAGGAGCCATAGGCGGCTGCACTAAAGTGATAGTCGAAAAGGCTGTGAAGACAAATTGCTATATTTGTGTAAGGCTACAAAAACTGCCCTGAGGATCCTGCTTCACCTACGGGAAGTGTAAACAACTGGCTGCCTAACCATCACCCCGGAGGTCTGACCTGCAGCCCCAGTAACCATACTGGAACCGTAGGTGGCATCATGAAATACTTTTTTTTTTTTATTATTATTATTTATTTAATTTTTTTTAAATTTTAATTAGTTATTTTTTTTTATTATTATTATTTACTGACTTTCAGCGACCACCAGGGTCATGGGACCGGGCACAGGACCCCGTGACAAATCCCATTATCCAACGCCCGGAACCGAGTACCCCACGGCCCTGGGACGGGTCACATACACCCCCTTTTGCCATATAGAGCGCAACCTATGCTGCTGCCCCATGGCCCACACCCCATGCTCCCACTTTCCTATACAGAGCGCTCCCTATGCTGCTGCCCCGTGGCCCACGCCCCATGCTCCCACTTTCCTATACAGAGCGCTTTCTATGCTGCTGCCCCCTGCCCCACACAGATCAAACCCCATGCACCTCCTTCATCATACAGAGTCTTCCCTATGCTGTTGCCCCCTGCCCCACACAGATCACCCCCCCACACACACCCTTTTTCCATACAGAGCGCTCCCTATGCTGCTGCCCCCTGGCCCACACAGATCACACCCCATGCACCCCCTTTTCCCATACATAGTGCTCCCTATGATGCTGCCCCCTGCACCACACAGATCACCCCCATACACCCCCTTTTCTGATACAGAGCGCTCCCTATGCTGCTGCCCTTGGCCCACACAGATGACACCCCATGCACCCCTTTGTCATACAGAGCGCTCCCTTTGCTGCTGCTCCCTGGCCAACACAGCTCACACCCCATACACCCTTTTTTCCCATACAGAGCTCTCCCTATGCTGCTGCCCTCTGGCCGCACAGATCACACCCCATACACCCTCTTTTCCCATACAAAGTGCTCCCTATGCTGCTGCCCCTGTCCCATAGAGATCACACCCCATTTACCCCCTTTTTCCCATACAGAGCGCTCCTTATGCTGCTGCCCCCTGACCCACACAGATCACACCTCATACACCCCCTTTTCCATACACAGCAATCCCTATGCTACTGCCCCCTGACCCACACAGATCACACCTATTCACCTCCTTTTCCATACACAGCACTCCCTATGCTGCTGCCCCCTGGACCACACCCCATGCTCCCACTTTCCCATACAGAGGGCTCCCTATGTTGCTGCCCCCTGCCCCATACAGATCACCCCCCATACAGCCCCTTTTCCGATACAGAGCGCTCCCTATGCTGCTGCCCCTGGTCCACACAGATCACACCCCATGCACCCCCTTTATCATACAGAGTGCTCCATATATTACTGCTCTTGTCCCACACAGATCACACCCCATGCACCCCCTTTTCCCATACATAGTGCTCCCTATGTTGCTTCCCCCTGCCCCACACAGATTGTTGGGGGACACCTCCAAGGGATCTCTCTCTCAGGGTCTCAGAGGATGATTCCAAATCAGAACTGCGCAGATGTATATAAATCAAGAGAAATAACCACAAAGAGACATGTCTCTATCCGGGAGAAGCTAAATGCTCTTCTGACCCTTGTATTCAACACATAGCATATATATACAGTCTTAGCAACATTTGTTAGTAAAACATTCAAGTGTGTTTAGACATAGATGAGAGTCTATGAATGGAACAATGTCAGTTACTTATTCTCTTCTATTCATGAATGTCAGTTAGCCATCTGAAACTACCGATAAGCATTCTTCCATGAATAGAAGAACGCTAGTTAGTTATCTATCTGAAACTACATATAAGCATTCTTCTATGAATAGAAGAATTCTAGTTATCTATCAGAATCCACAGATATATATATATATATATATACAGTCATATGAAAAATTTTGGGCACCCCTATTAATGTTAACCTTTTTTCTTTATAACTATTTGGGTTTTTGCAAAAGCTATTTCAGTTTCATATATCTAATAACTGATGGACTCAGTAATATTTCTGGATTGAAATGAGGTTTATTGTACTAACAGAAAATGTGCAATCCGCATGTTAACAAAATTTGACTGGTGCAAAAGTATGGGCACCCTTATCAATTTCTTGATTTGAACACTCCTAACTACTTATTACTGACTTACTAAAGCACTAAATTGGTTTTGTAACCTCATTTGAGCTTTGAACTTCATAGGCAGGTGTATCCAATCATGAGAAAAGGTATTTAAGGTGGCCACTTGCAAGTTGTTCTCCCATTTGAATCTCCTATGAAGAGTGGCATCATGGGCTCCTCAAAGCAACTCTCAAATGATCTGAAAACAAAGATTATTCAACATAGTTGTTCAGGGGAAGGATACAAAAAGTTGTCTCAGAGATTTAAGCTGTCAGTTTCCACTGTGAGGAACATAGTAGGGAAATGGAAGAACACAGGTACAGTTCTTGTTAAGCCCAGAAGTGGCAGGCCAAGACAAATATCAGAAAGGCAGAGAAGAAGAATGGTGAGAACAGTCAAGGACAATCCACAGACAACCTCCAAAGACCTGCAGCATCATCTTGCTGCAGATGGTGTCACTGTGCATCGGTCAACAATACAGCGCAGAAGCTGTATGGGAGATGTGGAGACACGGGGCTCAGTGGGTGCTCTCATCCGCTAAAACCGTCCGCCTTTAGAAAGACAGCGTGGCTCAGGGCTCATCCCAACTGAACGCCGGCCTCCTTAACCGTGGGCGGAACACTACTCAGACAACACAGGGTGAGGGAACCACAATAATTAGACTTTATTGGATCCCCAAACAAGTAACGGCAAATAACACATAACCAGCAAAACACACAAATGTAACAGGCAACAGAGTCTCACCCTTCCGCTGGCTCAGCAGGGATTTAGAATGTCCATGCCTCAGATGTTCCAGGGCTAATTACTCCAATCCAGCAGCACCCCGCTTTCGGCGGGCACCCACCGTGACTGGAATAACGCCAGATTTAGGAAGCTGTCTGAGGTCTGCAAAGTCTGTACCAGGTGACCGATTTGTCCCAACCTGGGTTTCCTCCTTAAGTAGTCTCTGGTTTGATGATATAATCCTGGCAGCCGGAGTCGAAATCCCTAGACTGTGGATATGGTCTCCAATCGGAACCGGAGTCCCTAGATGGAAGCCACAAGGTATCCTGATCCTCTAGTCAGCTCCTAAGAGCTTAGACTGGATCCATCAGCATCCATTAACAACCACCTGGTGACTTAAAGAAATCCCTTTTATAGCTACAGCCTTCCACTTGGATACACTGCGTCCTCATCGGATTGGTTGGACAAGATTGCTTCTCCCATTGGATGAATTTCAAGCTGCATGGATAATGTTCATTTAAATGATGTGCATAGAAAGACTAAGGATATCTACATGGAGTTTGCAAATCACCGACTAGACAATGACTACTAAGGTAATTTACATTAGATTAGCAATACACAACTACATTACAATGATTACTGGAAGGGTCTGGAGAAGCAATAGCTAAGCAAACATGAGGTACTACACAAAAGAACAATACATCTGGCTGCATGTTAAGAAACTTTAACCCATGAGAGTCCATGTCGTCACATTCCTCCCCCTTCTTAATATTAGCCAGATATGATAGGCTTCCGATCATCCTTCTCCTCTTGACGGCATTGTCCTTTTTAATGGTGAGGTCAGCATCAGAGGCTTGCATCTACACACCTCCCCCTGATTACCTCCCCCAGGTTGAGCAGCCATATTGCAGACAAGCACTAAGGTGGGGTCCGTGAGTTGGACTTCCCTGAATTCCTTATGATCTATCTCCCCCCAGTCAATGGCCACAGTTGGGTCTGAGGTACTCACATTCGTTGCATCTGAGGAGGAGGCTGAAGATTGAGGAGGAGGGTTCCCCTCGGATGGGTTGGTAGAAACATCTGCACAAGGATGGTGTTTGGCTTGGCTGCGGGTGATGGCGGTAACAAACTGGCTGGATAGTCCTTGTCCTAGGTCATTCTCCAAAATGACTGGTGTGAGCGGGTAATCCACAAGCCCCACTTTCACTTCCCTCTGGGTGGTATCCGAAACAACAGGCTTGGTGGGGCCATCTATGAACCCCACTTCAACTTCCTCCTGGCTAGTCCCCGAAACAACCGAAGTGGGGAGACCATCCATGAGCCCTACATCAACTTCATCCTGGTTAGTCCCCGAAACAACAAGTGTGGGGAGGCTGTCCATAAACTCCATATGGGCCTCTTCCTGGTCAAACCCCAAAATAACAGGTGTGGGGATGCTGTTCATAAGCTCCACATCAGCCTTGCTCTGGTCAGTCTCCACAATAACAGGTGTGGGGAGGCTGTTCACAGGTCTCACATCAACCTCTCCCTGGTCATTTCCCAAAATATCTGGTGTGGGGACGGTGGCCATAAGCTCCACATCAGCCTTGCTCTGGTCAGTCTCCACAATGACCGGTATGGGGTGGCTGTTCACAAGCCCCACATCGATCACTTCCTGGTTGGTCCCCGAAATACCAGGTGTGGGGAGGCTGTCCACAAGCTCCACCTCGACCTCTCCTTGGTCGGTCCTTAGGTCCAACTGCACACATGGCAGAGGGATGTCCAAGCGCTGTCCCTCAGCCAGGGAGATGGATAATTGGGAATCTGGTAAATGGTCTTCTGGGGAAACAATAACTGGGCTTACCAGAGTGATGGGAAATCCAATATCTCGAAGTCCCTGAGCCTGTATATCACCGACCTTGACCGTCTGGATGTGGGGATGGAGGTTAGCTGGTGTACGGTGTCCGGCCTGCCGTAGGGTGTGGACTGGGTAAACCACTTCCTCAGCTGTTGGTGTTTCTCGGGAGTAGCATTCCTCAGGTCTCGTTGGTTCATCTCGGCATATGTTGACTGGTTGGAGTAGCAGACGGGCTCCAAGCATGCGGCCTCTTTGTTTTGGTGCAGCTTCTGCTGGGTAGCGGGACCATCCTTCTCGAGCGGCTGGTGCTTGCAGTATGGCAGCTGGAACTCCATAAACATATTCCAGAACCCAAGCCCTCTCTTCACTTGAGGATTTAGACCCCAATGCAGCCAACAACGCTGTGGCTTGGGCCATTTTGGACCAAGTTGATTCCCAATTGTCACTAGATCCATGATGTGGCACATAGTTTAAATCCTCTGGGTCAATATCGGTGGGATCCTCATCGTCCCCTGCATCATTCTGGGCATCCCAACGGACTAATTTTTTAATCAAGTCCGACCGAGTGTCAGCGTTCCAGTAGACAATCTTTCGCCTCTGGCACAGATCCTGTAGCATCCATTTACTGCTGCGGTCGTAACTCCTCTCTGGTCCTTGTCCCATGGCTGAGCTGGTGGGGTTGGACATGGCAGCGTCCGAAACCTGAATGCCTCCCCTATGGCCTGCTGGGTATGCTTATGTGCCTCCCTGGTTGTTGAGGCCTGGATGGTGTCCGAAAACACTAGTCCTCTGCAGCTCCCCTGGGTAAACCAGGCTGAGTAGTGTCCCACTGCTGCCACCAATTGTGGAGACACGGGGCTCAGTGGGTGCTCTTATCCGCTAAAACCAGACGCCTTTAGAAAAACAGCGTGGCAAAGGGCTCATCCCAACTGAACGCCGGCCTCTTTAACCGTGGGCGGAACACTACTCAGACAACACAGGGTGAGAGAACCACAATAATTAGACTTTATTGGATCCCCAAACAAGTAACGGCACATAACACATAACCAGCAAAACACACAAATGTAACAGGCAACAGAGTCTCACCCTTCCGCTGGCTCACCAGGTATTTAGAATGTCCAAGCCTCAGATGTTTCAGGGCTAATTACTTCAATCCAGCAGCACCCTGCTTTCGGCGGGCACCCACTGTGACTGGAATAACGCCAGATTTAGGAAGCTGGCTGAGGTCTGCAAAGTCTGTACCAGGTGACCGATTTGTCCCAACCTGGGTTTCCTCCTTAAGTAGTCTCTGGTTTGATGATATAATCCTGGCAGCCGGAGTCGAAATCCCTAGACTGTGGATATGGTCTCCAATCGGAACCGGAGTCCCTAGATGGAAGCCACAGGGTATCCTGATCCTCTAGTCAGCTCCTAAAAGCTTAGACTGGATCCATCAGCATCCATCAACAACCACCTGGTGACTTAAAGAAATCCCTTTTATAGCCACAGCCTTCCACTTGGATACACTGCGCCCTCATCGGATTGTTTGGACAAGATTGCTTCTCCTATTGGATGAATTTCAAGCTGCATGGATAATGTTCATTTAAATGATGTGCATAGAAAAACTGAGGATATCTACATGGAGTTTGCAAGTCACCGACTAGACAATGGCTACTAAGGTAATTTACATTAGATTAGCAATACACAACTACATTACAATGATTACTGGAAGGGTCTGGAGAAACAATAGCTAAGCAAACATGAGGTACTACACAAAAGAACAATACGTCTGACTGAATGTTAAGATACTTTAACCCATGAGAGTCCATGTCGTCACAGGAGAGTGTTGCAAAAGAAGCCGTTTCTGCAAGCACGCCACAAACAGAGTCGCCTGAGGTATGGAAAAGCACATTTGGACAAGCCAGTTACATTTTTGAAGAAGGTCCTGTGGATTGATGAAACAAAGATTGAGTTGTTTGGTCATACAAAAAGGTGTTATGCGTGGAGGGAAAAAAACACGGCATTCCAAGAAAAACACTTGCTACCCACAGTAAAATTTGGTGGAGGTTCCATCATGCTTTGGGGCTGTGTGGCCAATGCCGGCACCGGGAATCTTGTTAAAGTTGAGGGTCGCATGGATTCAACTCAATATCAGCAGATTCTTGAGAATAATGTGCAAGAATCAGTGACGAAGTTGAAGTTACGCAGGGGATGGATATTTCAGCAAGACAATGATCCAAAACACCGCTCCAAATCTACTCAGGCATTCATGCAGAGGAACAATTACAATGTTCTGGAATGGCCATCCCAGTCCCCAGACCTGAATATCATTGAACATCTGTTGATGATTTGAAGCGGCTGTCCATGCTCGGCGACCATCAAACTTAAATGAACTGGAATTGTTTTGTAAACAGGAATGGTCAAATATACCTTCATCCAGGATCCAAGAACTCATTAAAAGCTACAGGAAGCGACTAGAGGCTGTTATTTTTGCAAAAGGAGGATCTACAAAATATGAATGTCACTTTTATGTTGAGGTGCCCATACTTTTGCACCGGTCAAATTTAGTTTACATGCGGATTGCACATTTTCTGTTAGTACAATAAACCTAATTTCAATCCAGAAATATTACTCAGTCCATCAGTTATTAGATATCTGAAACTGAAATAGCTGTTGCAAAACCCCAAATTGTTATAAAGAAAAAAGGTTAACATTAATAGGGGTGTCCAGACTGTTTCATATGACTGTATATATATATATATATATATATATATATATATATATATATATATATACATATATACATATATATACACACACACACCGTATCTTTCACTTTATAAGACGCACTTTTGTTCCCCCAAATTTGAGGGAAAGTAGGGGGTGCGTCTTATAAGCCATATATACGGGGGGGTGTATATATATATATATATATATATATATATATACATATACATATACACACACACACTGCAGGGTCCAGGGGAGGTGGGGGCGCTTCTGGGGACAGGTGAACGCTGTGGGCTGCAGCCTTTGATCTTCTGCTCCCGCTCATATAATATGCACAGCCACTGTCCATCTCCGGTGGTGCTGAAATCGCACCGCAGTGACGGGATGGTGGAGCGGTGCATATTATTTGTCGCTGCGCCCCCCTGTGATGGCACATGCCCCCCCTGTGTTAGATATGGCCCCCATGCTGCTACTCATTCTAAAATAAAAAAGCTTTACTTACCCCCTCCAGCGTTTTTCCCCAGTGTCCCTGCTTCCACTGTGATCAGGCACGCAGAGATCTCCGTCTGCTGTGCCGATCACATGACCGGCACGAAGAACCAGGAAGTGGAGGAACAGAAGCACGACGGAGGGAGACAGGAGGGAGATCAGCGCTGGAGGAGGTAAGGAAAGAGTGTTTTATTTTACTATGGGCAGCAGCCTGGGGGCGATATCTAACACAGGGGGACTTGTGCGATCTATAGGGGCCATGGACAGCACTATGGGGGCGATATCTAACACAGGGGGACTTGTGCGATCTATAGGAGCCATGGGCAGCACCATGGGGGCAATATCTAACACAGGGGGACTTGTGCGATCTATAGGGGCCATGGGCAGCACAGGGGAACGTGTGCCATCACAAGGGGGCTATATTCAATATAAGGGGGCCATATCCAGATTAAGGGGGGCTAATTTTAGGATGGGGGGCTATGAGGGACATATACCCTATATGATTTGTTAGAGGGACACTGGCATTATAAGATGGACCCCATTTAACATTTAAAAAAAAAAAATTTTTTCCTTCACCAAATTTGGGGGTGCGTCTTATAATCAGGTGCGTCTTATAAAGCGAAAAATACGGTATATATATATATATATATATATTAGTGATGAGCGAGCATGCTTGTCACTACTCGGTACTCGCACGAGTATCGCTGTACTCGGGCTGCTCGGCGGGGACCGAGTAATCTCGCGATACTCGTGCTGTACTCGTGGTCTTCATTTCTGCATGTTGGCGCTCTTTTGAGAGCCAGCCCTCATGCAGGGATTGGCTGGCAGACCACTGCAATGCCACAGCCCTGTTAGTTGTGGAATTGCAGTGATTGGCCGGCCTGCACAGCGTGACCGAGCCTTTATATCGGCCGGCGCGCTGTGCTCTGCTCACAGCTATTCAGACATTCAGTGTAGGGAGAGTGTCGCTGATTCAGGGAAAGCTTTGCGGCCCTTTATAGCTTTTTCAGTTGCAGGGCTGCAAACAGTGTGACCAAAAGTCCTTCTCAGGACTATTCTAGTTGTATACAGGCAGGCAGGGTATAGCCAGGTCGGAGTACAGTAGCAGAGTCCTTCTCAGGACTACTGTTGCTATATACAGGCAGGGTATAGCCAGGTCTGAATACAGGCTAGTGACCAAAAGAGTCCTTGTCAGGACTATTGTACCAGTATACAGGCAGGCAGGCAGGCAGGGTAGTGGTGACCGTATACCAGCCTTCATCATATCTGGGGCTGGTGTACACAGTGTAAAACAGTCCAGATAGTGTCTGACTTGTCTGTAATTGTCGCTCCCCAAAAAAACCTGTTAGGTTATTATTGCGTCCGTGCTTGGTTTTTAAAACCGCACGTGTGTGCCTGTTGGTGGCAGCGTACAGGTGCACTTGTGTGCAATTTCCACACACTTTGATATAACGCACAAGTAGTGAATATACACGTCAGCAGTGCACAGCATTGCAAAATGCGCAAGGGCATTGGCAAGGAACAAGGAAGTGGACGTGATGGTGGTGCAGGCAGAGGCCGAGGTCGTGGGCAAGCTCTAATTTCGCCACAACAAAGGGCCACATCTAGTCGCTCGCACGTCCTGTCCCAAATTCTTGGGGACCGCAGCAGTACACCGCTCTTGAACCAAGACCAGTGTCAACAGGTTGTTAGTTGGATAGCAGATAATGCTTCCAGTCAGATTGGCACCACCACAAACACTCTGTCTTCCACACGGTCAAGTGTCAGTAGCCGTGATACTGCACCGCACATTTCTGAACCTGATCCTCCTTCCTACCACCAGGCTGAGTACACGTCCTCCTCGGACATTAATGATCCCACACTTGGACACTCGGAAGAGCTGTTCACGTTTCCATTCACACATTCTGGCCTCTCGCCAGCTCATATTGAAGTGGGTCATGAGGAGATCGTCTGTACAGATGGCCAAATATTTGAGCAGCCACGTTCTCACGAAGTTGGCAACGTGTCTCAACAAGTGGTGGACGATGATGAGACACAATTGTCAGCAAGTCAGGAGGAGGAGCAGGGTGCGGAAGAGGAAGACGACGTGGTGGATGATCCAGTAACTGACCCAACCTGGCAGGAGGATATGCAGAGCGAGGACAGCAGTGCACAGGGGGAGGGAGGCGTAGCATCACAACAGGCAGTAAGAAGCAGGGTGGTGGCCCCAGGCAGAAGTCAGGCAACCGTTCCCCGGAACAACACGACGACACAAGGTGCCTGTACAAATGTTAGGTCTTCCCGAGTCTGGCAGTTTTTTAAGTTGGATCCAGATGATTCAAAAAAGGCCATTTGCAACACCTGCCGTGCCAGCATCAGCAGGGGTACCAAAACTAGCAGCCTGACCACCACCAGCATGATCAGGCACATGTCAGCCAAGCACCCGACTTTGTGGGAAGTACAACAGAGTCGAGGAGCAGTGCTTGCTGATGTCACTGCTACGTCTTCGCTGGTTGTGCATGCGAGCCAATCCTCTGTCCATGCTGCCTGCGAACAAGCCTCCTCCACTCCTGCACCTGCAGTTGCCTACGCAGAAAGAACACCATCATCAAGCACGTCCTTGTCCCAGCGCAGCGTTCAGTTATCCATTCAGCAAACCTTTGAACGCAGGCGCAAATACACTGCCAACACCCCACATGCCACAGTTCTAAATGCTAACATTTCGCGACTGCTTGCGCTGGAAATGTTGCCTTTTAGGCTGGTGGAGACTGAAGCATTCCGTGACCTGATGGCGGCAGCTGTCCCACGTTACTCGGTCCCCAGCCGCCACTATTTCTCCCGGTGTGCCGTCCCCACGTTGCATAACCACGTGTCACAAAACATCACACGTGCCCTGAACAACGCTGTTTCACCCAAGGTCCACCTAACCACAGACACGTGGACAAGTGCTTGTGGGCAAGGCCGCTACATCTCGTTGACGGCACACTGGGTTAATATTGTGGAAGCTGGGACCCAGTCTGAGCGAGGGACGGAACACGTCCTTCCCACACCAAGGTTTGCAGGCCCTACCTCAGTCAGTGTTTCACCCACACTCTACAGCTCCGGAATGTCATGCTCTTCAGCCTCCTCCTCCTCCTGCGCATCCTCATCCACTGTGCCCTCCACACCAGTCACAAGCTGGAAGCACTGCAGCACTGCCTCGGCGAAGCGGCAACAGGCTGTGCTGAAGCTAATCTGCATAGGTGACAAACCCCACAATGCAGAAGAGCTGTGGACAGCTCTGAAACAGCAGGCAGATCACTGGCTCACACCTCTGAACCTAAAGCCAGGAAAGGTCGTGTGTGACAATGGCCGGAACCTGGTGGCGGCTTTGAGGCGAGGCCAGCTGACACATGTTCCATGCGTGGCCCATGTGCTCAACCTCGTGGTTCAGCGGTTTATAAAGTCATACCCAGAGCTGTCTGATCTACTGGTAAAAGTTCGCCGCCTGTCTGCACATTTTCGAAAGTCACCTACTGCTTCAGCCGGCCTTGCCGGCTTTCAGCGCCGTTTGCATCTTCCGGCTCACAGACTGGTGTGTGATGTCCCCACGCGTTGGAATTCAACTCTGCACATGTTGGTCAGGATATGTGAGCAGAAGAGGGCAGTTGTTGAGTACCTGCATCACCTAAGCCGTCGGGAAATGGGTCAAACTCCACACATAACACCTGAGGAGTGGAGATGGATGTCAGACCTATGTACCATCCTCCAAAACTTTGAGGACTCCACCAAGATGGTGAGTGGTGATGACGCCATTATTAGCGTCACCATACCGCTACTCTGCCTTCTAAAACGGTCTCTGCTGAAAAACAAACATGATGCATTGCAGGCGGAGCGCGATGAGTTGCAGCAAGAAACAGTAGTGGGTGTGGGTGATAACACACAGCCCAGCCTCGTCTCATCACAACGTGCAGTGGAGGACTATGACGAGGAGGAGGATGAAGACATGGAGCAACTCTCCGGCCAAATTGAGGATATGACATGCACACCAGTCATATCCTCGGTTCAGCGTGGCTGGCCAGAGGACAGGGTAGATGAGGAGGAGGAGGAGGAGGAGGAGGACAGCATGTTCAGTCATCTTGTTGGTCAGGCTACTGAAGTCCTGGCTGTTAAGAGTCTGGCGCACATGGCTGACTTTATGGTAAGCTGCCTGTCTCGTGACCCTCGCGTTAAGAACATCTTGGCCGACAATCATTACTGGTTGGTAACACTGTTAGACCCACGCTACAAAGAGAACTTTTTGTCTCTTATTCCCGTGGAGGAGAGGTCAACCAAAATGCAGCAGTTTCGGAAGGCCATACTCACGGAAGTAGGCAAAGCATTCCCCTCACAAAACGCTAGCGGCATAGGTCATGAATCAGTGGACAACCGAGGCGTGCAGCCGAGAGAGGCACAAGTCCAATCCGCCAGAGGTAGGGGAACAGTCTTTAAGATGTGGGACAGTTTTCTCAGCCCCTCACGTACCACAGCCCCTGAGGTGCGGGGTAGTGCCACAAGAAATCCTAAGTTTGCCCAGATGCTGAAGGAGTACCTTGCAGATCGAACAACAGTACTCCGACATTCCTCTGTGCCTTACAATTATTGGGTATCCAAGCTGGACACGTGGCATGAATTGGCTCTCTACGCCTTGGAAGTCCTGGCCTGCCCTGCTGCTAGCGTTTTGTCAGAGCGTGTTTTTAGTGCCGCAGGTGGAATCATTACAGATAAACGCACCCGCCTGTCAACTGAAAATGCTGACAGGCTGACTCTGATCAAGATGAACAAGGGTTGGATTGGGCCAGACTTCACCACACCACCAGCAAATGAGAGCGGAATTTAAAGTTTGCCATGTACCTCCACTCACCCATGGGTACACACTTCTGGACTTTGGATAATCGCTGGACTCCTCCTCCTTCTCCTCATGCGCCACCATGATGATGACCGTTACAAATTGCAATACTTAGGCCTTTGTTTCAGGTATACCCCCAGTGGTAAATTTTTTCGCCCATTCTTTGCAGAATGGACATTACAACGACAGGAGACCCGCTCCTTTGCAATGGGAACAATGTTTTGAGGCCCTCATGCACGTCTCTACCCAGGGACAACGTGGAGCCTCCCAATTTTTGGCTGCCCTGCCTAAGGGCTATACTATAATACACCCACTTCCTTAAAATGGACACTTAATGTTTTGAGGCCCTCATGCACGTCTCTACCCAGGGACAATGTGGAGCCTCCCAATTTTTGGCTGCCCTGGCAAAGGGCTATACTGAAATAGACCCACTTCCTTACAATGGGCACTTCAGGTTTACAGGCCATCATGCACGTCTCTACCCAGGGACAACGTGGAGCCTCCCAATTTTTGGCTGCCCTGGCAAAGGGCTATACTGAAATAGACCCACTTCCTTACAATGGGCACTTCAGGTTTAAAGGCCCTCATGCACGTCTCTACCCAGGGACAACGTGGAGCCTCCCAATTTTTGGCTGCCCTGCCTAAGGGCTATACTATAATACACCCACTTCCTTAAAATGGACACTTAATGTTTTGAGGCCCTCATGCACGTCTCTACCCAGGGACAACGTGGAGCCTCCCAATTTTTGGCTGCCCTGGCAAAGGGCTATACTGAAATAGACCCACTTCCTTACAATGGGCACTTCAGGTTTAAAGGCCCTCATGCACGTCTCTACCCAGGGACAACGTGGAGCCTCCCAATTTTTGGCTGCCCTGCCTAAGGGCTATACTATAATACACCCACTTCCTTAAAATGGACACTTAATGTTTTGAGGCCCTCATGCACGTCTCTACCCAGGGACAACGTGGAGCCTCCCAATTTTTGGCTGCCCTGCCTAAGGGCTATACTATAATACACCCACTTCCTTAAAATGGACACTTAATGTTTTGAGGCCCTCATGCACGTCTCTACCCAGGGACAATGTGGAGCCTCCCAATTTTTGGCTGCCCTGGCAAAGGGCTATACTGAAATAGACCCACTTCCTTACAATGGGCACTTCAGGTTTAAAGGCCCTCATGCACGTCTCTACCCAGGGACAACGTGGAGCCTCCCAATTTTTGGCTGCCCTGCCTAAGGGCTATACTATAATACACCCACTTCCTTAAAATGGACACTTAATGTTTTGAGGCCCTCATGCACGTCTCTACCCAGGGACAACGTGGAGCCTCCCAATTTTTGGCTGCCCTGCCTAAGGGCTATACTATAATACACCCACTTCCTTAAAATGGACACTTAATGTTTTGAGGCCCTCATGCTCGTCTCTACCCAGGGACAATGTGGAGCCTCCCAATTTTTGGCTGCCCTGGCAAAGGGCTATACTGAAATAGACCCACTTCCTTCCAATGGGCACTTCAGGTTTACAGGCCCTCATGCACGTCTGTATGCAGGGGCATTGGTGAACCTCACAATTTTGGACTGCCCTGGCAAAGGAAAATACTACAAAGACTCACTTCCTCAAAATGGGCACATTAGACTCAAGAGGCCTTCATGTACGTCTCTTCTCAGGGACATCGGAGTGCCACACAATGTTTTCACGTAAAATCTTTCATGTATTAATCTCAAAAAGTAACATACACCAGCTCTATCTCACTATTGGGTATGTGCCCTTAACATTTCCGCCATGAAAAATCATTTTGGGGTCATTTTGGAAGGTTTTCTGGTGAGTCCGTAAAAATGGCGTAAAACGCGGACAAAATTGTTCACAGCTGTGACTTTTCAGTGATAAATGCTTCAAGGGGTCTTCCCCATGCTGTTGCCATGTCATTTGAGCACTCTTCTGAGACTTTTGTGACATTTTTAGGGTTTCTCCATGCTGCCGGGGGGTCATTTCACAAAAATACTCGGGTCTCCCATAGGATAACATTGGGCTCGTTGCTCGGCCCGAGTACACGAGTATCTTGGGATGCTCGGCCAAAGCTTCGAGCACCCGAGCTTTTTAGTACTCACTCATCACTAATATATATATATATATATATATATATATATATATATATATATATACTAGCTGTGCTACCCGGCTTCGCCCGGGTTAATAACTGCTGTTAACAAAATAGAATGTATTAACAAAAATGTATTCTGCACACAAACAAATAGATAGAAATGTAATTATTAAAAGGCAAAAACTAAGCTAATAGAAGAATTTCACAACATATATTTCAACACCACAGATATTCCACCCAGATTTAACTAATTGGCCAAGTATTGTGCCCCATCTGCCTCTTTCCCCGTCTGCCTCTTTCCCAGTCTGCCTGTCTCTGTCTTTGTCTGTCTCTATCTCTCTGTCTCTTTCCTCGTCTGTCTCTATCAAGGTCTGTGTCTTTCCCCATCTATCTTTGTCTGTCTCTCTGGCTGTCTCCTCCTTCCCTGTCTGCCTGTCTCTGTCCCTGTCTGCATGTCTGTCTGTCTCTTTCCAAGTCTGTCTCTTTCCAGGTCTGTCTCTTTCCAGGTCTGTCTCTTTCCAGGTCTGTCTCTTTCCAGGTCTGTCTCTTTCCAGGTCTGTCTCTTTCTGTTTCTTTCCCTGTCTGTCTGTCTCTCTCTATGTGTCTCCCCACCGACATCCTATTACCTCACATATAAGCTTCTTATACTATGAATGTCTTTTGTTCCTATAGTAACCACTCACAGCTCCTACTAATAAACTGTAGTTCCAGGCTCCATTTACTTTAATGGAGGCATGTTTTTTGGAGAGTAACTGTAAAGCGCGGGGTTAAATTTTCCTGTCAAAACATAGTCTACGACGTTCCCTGGGTCACATGAGGTGTCTGTGCAAAATTTTGTGTGGATACTTTTCGTTTCACTTTTTCCCCATTATGTAGATAGGAGCAAAATTGATTGGTAAATTAGAAAGCGCGGGGTTAAAATTTCCCCTCACAACATAGCCTATGACGCTCTCGGGGTCCAGACGTGTGAGTGTGCAAAATTTTGTGGCTGTAGCTGCGACGGCGCTGCCCAGGATAGTAACTGTCTCTCTGTTTCTCTCCCATTCTCTGTCTGTCTCCCCCTCTGTATATATCTCTGTCTCTCTCTCTCTCTTTGTCTGACTGTCTCTTTCTCCGTCTGTCTCAATCTCTTTCCCTGTCTGTCTCTTTCCTTCTTTCCCTGTGTCTCTTTGTCTGTCTCTTTACCTGTCTTTGTCTGTCTCTTACCGTTTGTCTCTTTCCCTCTCTTTCCCTGTCTGTCTGTTTCCCTGTGTCTGTCTCTGTCTCTTTGTCTGTGTCTTTACCTGTCTGTGTCTGTCTCTTAACCTGTCTCTCTCTTTCCCTCTCTTTCCCTGTCAGTCTGTCTCTTTGTCTGTGTCTGACTGTTTGTGTCTGTCTCTTACCCTATCTATGTCTGTTTCTTACCCTGTCTGTCTCTTTCCCTGGCTGCATTGTGGCACGCCAACATTCCATATAAGGGCGTGGCTGCGCATTCTTCTGAAGTTCTGGCTGCACTGTGGCTCCTAGCTCTATTCGCTTTAATGGAGGCAGGTTTTTTGGCGAATAACCGTAAAGCGCGGGATTAAAATCTCCCCTCAAAACATAGCCCATGACGCTCTCGGGGTCCTGACGTGTGAGTGCGCAAACGTTTGTGGCTGTAGCTGCAATGGTGCAGATGCCAATCCTGGACTAACACACACACACACACACATTCAGCTTTATATTTTATTTATATATATAATGTTTTGGTTATACATTCCGTTAATATTTCAATTAGGTATATATGAAGAAGCAATACATAAAGCATTAAATGGACAGATTATCTTATTATAATATTGGACAAACGATTCATAGCCTAAGCCTTCACAGTCCCCCCTTAATAAGATTATCTGTCTTCTTACTTCGTGAGGGCTACCCAGAGACTACAGTGTCCCACAGCTATGGTATATAGGTGCGTGCTAATCCCGGTCTTTCCTAACATCTTGACCTCAGTTCCCACAGATGGGATCCGAGCCCCATGGCGCCCTTCTATAAAAACTTCCTAAGCTTGACTTTTGGTCGTTGAGCTTTGATGGTAACTATTGTGTCAGATTTGGAGGGGAATACTGTTGTATATAATACTGAAGGGAAGGTTGCCATGGCTATAGCCTCATTTGTCCCCTTATTACAAATCTTCTTACAGCAAGGCAAAATACAGTAAACAGTAATTATAATTTGTCCACGCAACATTTTTGTTAACCGTGGTGATTGGAATAAGAGACTCAAACCCCGCTGCTACTTCGTCTCTTTCTTTACTCTAAATACATCTATTTTCCCAATCTTCCCCAGTGTTCCATCCCACATCATTCCATAATCTGCAATTCACATTCCCTGTACGCGTTACGCAGATAAAAAAGAAATTGCGCTCCCCTCTGCGCCCACGCAGTCCCCAAACAGTCTACCACTGAGCAGTAGTCAAAAAGAAAGTGTTCACAGGTGATGTCATATTGACCCATAGTTCATAGGGTTTACTACTGGGTTTTTTATCTCCATTCCTTCGGTTTCCAAGACACTACTCATGATGAAAAGGATCTTCATTCTTTAGCTGGAACAAGCTTGCAATGGCAGGCGTGGACGCAGGTATTTCTTCCTTCCAATTTGACAGATGTGGGAGTCACCAGCAATATTTGGTAGGGCCCATCATACAGTAGCTCTAGGCAATGTCTCTTGACGTGTCTCTTGACCAATACAGAGTCCCTGGCTTAAAATGGTGGCAAGTGTCATCTCCTGTAGAATCTGGGAGAGAGGAAGAAACTATAGCATGTGTGTTAGTTAGTTAGTTCTTTAGCAAGATTAACCACAACCTGCACAATCTTATCATTTGATTCTGACAATTCCTGGGGGCTGAACCCTGCAATTGGTGGAATTTACCCAAACAAAATCTCATAAGGGGACAACCTGTGTCTATCCAATGGGGTCGTTCTCACATGATACAGAGCAACCGGGAAACATCCACTACTAGGCAGTATTCGTATCTCCCACACTTGGGCAACTGGATGTGGTTGACTTGGATCCTCTGGAGCGGGTACAGGGGCTTTGCTAGGTGTTTGGGTGGGACTTCTGTCCTTCCGGTGTTATAAGTTTGAAAAACATTTCTTTTTTCCCTGAAGGAGACGGACATGTCTCTGAAACACGTTGGAATTGTTTAATAAAAGAATATCAATTTTCAACATATCAACACTCGTGGTTTTTTAGCGCGGCATGAAACCCGTTTTCCTCCCTTTTTTTGTGATATACCATATTCTCAAACGAGGCCGCTGCTGAACCACCCAGACACTCACTAACATCTACAAAGGGTTTGTGACTGGCACAACCCGATCAGGTGAGTGTATCATTCTCCTTTCTTTCTCACCCTTAAACCGGGTAAGACCCTATTGCTTCTTTTCTCTCACAACCTTCAGCTTACTGAGGTGGTTACAGCATAGCCTGTATGAAAGGTGCCCTTTCCATCAGCAAATCTTGAGCCGTCTGTAAACAGGGTGTAAGGGTATGTACACACATCAGGTTTTTGCTGTGCGGCACAATCCGGCGCTTTCTGAAAAACCGGATGCGGCGACAGCTGTCGCCGCATCCGTTTTTTTTTTCCCCATAGACTTTTATTAGTGCCGGATTGTGCCGCATGGCTGTGCGTTCTCTCCGGTTTTTGCCGGAATCCAGCGTAATTGTCTGATCCGGCGGCCGGAAAAAACGCAGACCTAGACGTTTTTTGTGTCATGAGAAAAATCGCATCCCGCCGCATCTGGTGCGATGCGGCGTAATGTATAGAAACTGTCTATGGACGCAGGATGCGGCAAAAAACGGATTACATGGACGGATCAGTTTTTTTAAACTGAGCATGCTCAAACTGGCACAACACAGCTATATAAAGCTATGTAGCTCCTCCATTGCAGAAAAAAAAAAGATTAAAAATAGAAATATTAAACTTGTTCCAAAACATTTGCATTTGGTGTGTCATTTTAAGGTAACTTTACATCACTGGGTTATTTCTCAAAGGAAAGCACCTATGGTACTTTGGAGGTTTTTGTTTAAAAAAACATGGTGTATACAAATGGGGAAATTTATTTATTTTTAAATTAAGGGTTTTTTAAACCTTACATATGTGTTATATATGTAATAAAAGGGGGGATTGAGGGATTTAACCGCTACACGACCGGCCGATTTTTCGCTTTCCGTTTTTTTTTGGCCATTCTTCTTCTGCGAGACGTAACTTTTTTATTTTTCAGTCAATATGGTCATATGAGGGCTCATTTATGCGGAACGAGCTGTACTTTTAATTGAAATCATATGTTTTAACATAGTGTATTGGAAAACGGCAAAAAAAATCCAAATGCAGAAAAATTGCAAAAAAACTGCTATAGCACTATTGTTTTTGAGATATTTTATTCACTATGTTCACTATATGGTAAAACTGATGTGTGGGTGTGATGCCTCAGGTCAGTGCGAGTTCGTAGACACTAAACATGTATAGGTTTAGGGTTAAAAAAAAAAATCACCCAAAAAAATGTATCCGACAAAAAACGGACAGAAAACCTGATGCGCCGGATGAAAAACGGATGCACCTGTTCCGTTTTTTGCCGGATCCGGTATGTCAGATCCGGAAAAAAAATGATCCGGCGCATCCGTTTTTTTTAGGCTAAGTTCACACATCTTTTTTTCCAATCAGGCACAATCCGGTTTGTGCCTGATACAACGGATCCGTCTCAGATTGTGTAAAAACTGATGCGACGGATCCGGTAAAAAAACGGATCCGTTTTTTTTATTCTGAGAGCGAGAGAGAGAGACCCCATCATCACCGCACAAACACCGGCACTACCGCCCCCACCATCACCGCACACGCAGACACTACCGCATGCATCATCACCGCACACGCAGGCACTACCGCACGCAGCATCACTGCACTCGCAGGCACTACCGCACGCATCATCACCGCACACGCAGGCACTACCGCATGCATCATCACCGCACACGCAGGCACTACCGCACGCATCATCACCGCACATACAGGCACTAAAGCCCCCATCATCACCGCACACGCCCTGCCACTACGTCAGTGACGTCACCGCTGACAGCACGACTCCCTTCAATTGCTGCGTGGGACCACTATGGATTACGTCGGACCTGGAGGGGTGTTTGGGGATTTTAATACAATGGTGAAGAGGGTGTTTTTTTGTCTTTTATTCCAAATAAAGTATTTACTTTCACTTACAAGTTAATCATTGGGGGTGTCTCAGACGCCTGCCATAATTAACAACCTTATTACCCCGATTGCCACCGCACCAGGGCAATTCGGGATGAGCCGGGTAGAGTCCCGGGACTGTCGCATCTAATGGATGCGGCAATTCCGGGCGGCTGCTGGCTGATATTTTTAGGCTGGGGGGCTCTGACTCGCCCACCCCAGGGCTATGGGACACCCGGTGCCGGGCCGGACTAGTCCGGTGGTAGTCAGTGGTGGCTGGGCCCGGCTCCGTGGCCCTGGTGGGTGTCAGTATAATATGTGGCTGATGACTTTAAGTTTGTGTTCGTGACGCCACCTGTGGTATGCGGCTATTAAGCCGCCGCTGCTGTGTAAGGCCTCCGGGGTGATGAAGTGGCAGCAATGGTGGTACTGCTCCCCACAGGTGGAGCGGTGCCCCGGGACACAGTTGGTGCTTGTGGAAGTCTATGGTGTTGTGTGACTAGCACGGTGCAGGGCCGACAAGCAATGAAAGAAACAGGCACAAACGGTAGTCTCTTTACCTTCTCCTCTTTTACTCGGCAGAAGTTTAGTCCAGGGAGACCGTCACAGATGGTAAAGATGGTCCGGCCGGCCTGGAAGTGCCTGGGGTGATCTTTGGCCAGTCGAGTATGAGGCCTACTCCTTAATCTTTCTTTGCTGTTTTAGGACACTGCACTTTGGGTTAGCAATTGCCCTCTTGCTGCTGGGACTGGTGGTTCGTCCCTTTTTCTGTGTGGTAGACTGCGCAGGCCCTCTCTGGTGCTTCTCTGCTGGAGTCCACACCAGGCCCTTGGGATGCAGCTGTACCTTCAGATTGCTTCTGGGCCAGGGGCTTGCAGCTCCCCTGCCCTCCGGATTCAGCCACCAGGGATGGATTTTATGCCCTGGCAACCACAGACTCCGATGTCCGAGTCTCCTCTGTGCCTCTCTGCACTTCTTGCTTCACTGGGCCAAGCTATTCCAGCTCTAGGCCCCAGTTCCACAAGGCAGCACTACTCTGTCTGTCCTCTTTCACTCCTGTCTCCAGACTAACCACTACTTCCTCCCTTCAGCCAGACTTAAGGAATGCTCCCTGAAGTTCCAGGTTCAGAGCTCCCTCTGCTGGCCGGAGGGAGAACTGTGTTGGGTGTTAACTTACTGGCCAATAGATCTCCCAATTACCTCCAGGCTCAGCATTAACCCTTTGGGAGGGCAATGCTGTTGTGGCGACCAGGTCCTGGGGCGCCACACTCCCCCTTAGTTAAATTCAGTACTCCCGGACTGTAGAAACAAACATGACATGTTAGAACATTTCATCCCATTATGGGAGGCGCAAATACTTTAACGTTACAAACTTAAACATTACTATAAGAGTCCAGTGTGGCTCCCTGCCGGGTGTCCATTACACTGCTCCATGGGGGACCCGCCGCGATCAAACCCCCAACGTAGGCTCTGGGCGTGCGTCAGAGCATTGATGACCCCACTCTATGCACGCCGGACGGGTTTTTCTTCAGGGGTGTTGAGCACACTGGTGCTAACTATGAACAATTTAGGTGTTGGCCACCCATAGTCCAGTGGCCCAATTGTCCATTTTCGCAATCAAAGAAAAAGAAAAACATTTTGTACACAACCTTACAGACATTTTGCATAACTATGTACATTCTAATAAATACTCCTTCTTTTTCCCTTATACAGTTGACTCTCTATACCTTGGAGGGGGTTGTCCCCGAGTGCTGCGTTGGGACCTGCGTAGCTCTGGTGTTTGCCCCTGACTACGTGGTGCGTCTTCTACCTCAGCACTACAGGTGGGCCTAACCCCGATAGGTAAGCGTGATGGTTGCCTATGTGGTCTAAGAGTCGCCAAGGGTATGACAGGTTCACCACTGACAGGGGGTTGATCCTCCTGTTCCACTGCTGGCATGTCATCTCGTGTTGGAGCGGACGGTTCTTTAGGTGGATCCGGAACCTTTTCTGTTTCTGGCTCGACCAACTGCGGAAACGTCAAAACTGGTACCACTATGGCATTGTTTATTCGGGTCCAAGTTTTGGGGAATTTTCCAAGGATGGTTTGAATCATCTCCCCTTCTTTCTCTTGACTTTGGGGACTTCCTTGTACTTCTTCCATTTCTCTTTGGATTCTGCACCGTTCAGGGCACGCTTTCAGGCGGTCTCGAGAAATTGCTTGATAGGTCTTGCCTTCATCCTTGCTTATGAGGCATACCTTACTATTGTCAAAGTTGGAGGGGATAATGGTGTAGGGCTCGTTTTCCCACTGATCATCCAATTTATGCGTCCTCCGCTTCTTCTTGAGGACTTGTTCTCCAGGTGCTAAGGGAGTTGCTGGGGCTGTTTGATTGTAATGCTGCTCTTGTCTCGTTCTTGCTTGAGACAGGCTCCTCTCTACGCACTCCTGGACCTTACGGTACCGCTGCTGCCGTTCTGTATCCCAATCCTCTATTTCGTGAACCGCCTCAGGCGACACAGTCCCCATCTCAAAGTCTACAGGCAACTTGCCAGGTCTGGCTCGCATCAGGTAAGCGGGGCTGCAGTTGGTCGAATTTACTGGGATATGGTTGTACAGGTCTACCAGATCTGGCAACTTCTCTGGCCATTGGTTCCTTTCTTCCAGCGGTAGGGTCTTCAGCATATCAATAACCACATGGTTCATTTTCTCGCACAGTCCATTGGTTTGGGGGTGGTACGGTGTGGTTCGGATTTTCTTACAGCCGTACATGTTACAGAACTCTTGGAACACTTCGGCCTCGAATGCAGGACCTTGATCAGTCAGTACCCTTTCCGGATAACCGTGAGGTCGACAAAAGGATGCCTGGAACGCTCTAGCTGCTGTTCTGGCTGTCTGGTCCTTCACAGGCACTACTACCAGGAAACGAGAGTAATGGTCCACAATGGTGAGGGCGTACACATAGCCTGACCGGCTTGGTGTTAACTTCACGTGGTCCAGGGCCACCAACTCCAGGGGCTGCTTCGTGACAATTGGCTGTAGGGGAGACCTTTGGCTGGCATCATCCTTCCGCCTCAGGTTACACGGGCCACAGTCTCGGCACCACTTCTCGATCATCTTTCTCATGTGCACCCAATAGAACCGATCACGGAGTAGGGCCTCCAACTTCTTCCACCCGAAGTGTCCTGCGTTATCATGATACGCTGCTAGGACCATTGGAGCATCCCTCTGCGGAACCATTATCTGCCAGACAAGTTCATTTGTTCGCCAGTTGACATATCTCTTGCAGAGCTTGCCTTGGTAGGTGAACAGTCGTCCCCTCTCCTTCCACAGCTGCTGGGCTTCCTCTGGAGCGTCTGGGCCAAGATGGGTCTCAGCTTGCGCTAGCTTCTCTTTGACCAATCGCACGGCCGGGTCACCGTTCTGTGTCTCTTCCCAATTATGGTGGAGTAATGGGTTGACCGAGACCTCGTGCTGGCTTGAGCGCTTCACTCCCACAGCATGCTCACACTGGGAAACACCTTGGTGATGGAAAGCCGGTAACTCTATCTCTTCGAGTTCATCCAGGTCTTCTCCAGACTCGGGTAAGTGAGGCATTCTGGACAGCGCATCAGCATTGTTATTCTTCTTGCCAGCCCGATACTTGATGGTAAAGTCAAAGTTAGACAGCCGGGCCATCCATCGCTGTTCCATCGCACCTAACTTGGCTGTTGCCAGGTGTGTCAACGGATTGTTGTCCGTGAAGATGGTGAACTTGGCCGATGCCAGATAGTGCTTGAAGCGTTCAGTCACTGCCCAAACAATAGCGAGGAACTCCAGCTTGAAGGAACTGTAGTTTTCTGGATTCCTTTCTGTGGGCCGAAGCTTCCTACTGGCGTACGCTATTACCCTCTCTCTGCCTCCCTGTACCTGGGACAGAACTGCTCCCAGTCCCACGTTGCTGGCGTCTGTATACAGTACAAACGGTTGGCTGTAGTCAGGGTAGGCCAGAATTTCTTCTCCCGTGAGAGCCCCTTTCAGCCGGACAAAGGATGTTTCTAGTTGGCTGCTCCATTCAAATGGAGGGCTCTGCTTCTTAGCCTGCTTTGGCTGGCCCACCAGGAGATCTTGAAGGGGCGCTGCTATCTTGGTGAAACCATCAATGAACCTTCGGTAGTAGCCCACCAGTCCAAGGAACTGCCGCACCTCCTTCACTGTGGTGGGTCTTGGCCAGTCCTTGATTACAGTGACTTTCTCCGGATCAGGTGCCACACCTTCTGCGCTGACCACATGACCCAGGTACTGTACCTTTGGCTTCAAGAGGTGACATTTGGACGGCTTGATCTTCAGGCCATATTTCGACAAGGACTCAAACACTTCTGCTAAGTGCTTCAGGTGGTCCTCATAAGTCTTGGAGTAGACTATGACGTCATCCAGGTACAACAGCACGGTTTCAAAGTTGTGGTGGCCCAAGCAGCACTCCATCAACCTTTGGAATGTCCCTGGGGCGTTGCAGAGCCCAAATGGCATACAATTGAACTCACAGAGGCCCATTGGTGTCGTGAATGCAGTCTTCTCCTTGTCCGCCTCTGCCACGGGAACCTGCCAATACCCACTGGTGAGATCCAAGGTGGAGAAATAGTTAGCTGACTTTAAGGCTGTTAGTGACTCCTCTATTCTGGGCAGTGGATAAGCATCTTTATGTGTAATGCGGTTAATTTGCCTGTAATCTACACACATTCTCATTGTACCATCTTTTTTCTTTACGAGCACTAGTGGAGCTGCCCAGGGGCTACAACTATCTCTGATAACCCCAGCCTCCTTCATTTCTCGTAACATTTCCTTGGCACACTGATACTGTGCGGGGGGTACAGGGCGGTATCTCTCTTTAATGGGATGATGATCACCCGTGGGGATTTGATGTTTAACCCCTTTCACCTGCCCAAAATCTAGGGGGTGTTTGCTGAAGACCCGCTCGTACTCCTGTACCACCCGGTAAACCCCATGCTTTTGGTGCGAGGGGGTGGAGTCGGTGCCTACATGTAATTTTTGGCACCAGTCTTCCAGCTGCCCCTTGGAGCCATTGTCTTCCGCCTGGTCGGACGGGATCAAGGGTTCCACTGCTTTAATGGTATTGTTGCTGACAGTGTACAGTTTTGCTACAGTGGCGTACCGGGGCAATTTGGCCTCCTCCTCCCCACAATTCAAGACACGGACGGGCACTCTCCCCTTGCGGACGTCCGCTACCCCTCTGGCTATCAGGACTCCAGGCCTACTGTCTGAATACACCGGTTCTACCAAGGCATGGTAATCCTGACCCTTGAGGCCTATTGCTGCCCGACACCATATCAACATTTCACTTCTTGGGGGTATTGCAATGGGGAGGGGATCACTTACCCTCACACTGCCAATTTCTCCTCCGGCCAGCTCTACCTGCTGCCTCCTCATCAGGGCTCTGATCTCCCTCTGTAGGGCACGCTGCTGCCCGGAGCTGGCAGTTTCAGACGCCTGTTGCAACAAAATTATCACTTCGGCAATACAATTTTCTATCACATTTGTACCAATGGTTAGCAGTGGGTCAGATTCTTTGCGATCAATATCTACAATTATCATCCCCTGACATGGCAATTCCACCCGCCCCACTTTAATGGTTACTTCTTTGTACCCAATTTGAGGTAAGGGCTGACCATTACTGGCCACAATTGTTAAATCATCATCTGGGCCATGGTCAATGTCTGAATCAGCCCAATATCTTTTGTACAGTTTGTGGGGGATGGTTGTTACCTGGGACCCCGTATCCAGGAGGGCATTCAAAGGGATCCCATCCAGCACAATGGGAAGGACCGGTCGTCCTCCCACATACTTGCTGCGGCTGGGGTTTGAGCCGGGCTTCCTTACACCTGGGGGTTGGCTCCTGGCCCCAGGCTCGGCCCATTTAAAGGACAGCGTCGTGCAATGTGGCCCGCCTGGCTGCAGCGGCGGCAGATCGGTTGTCCTGTTGAATCATACCGGTCTGTGTCTCTGCCTCGGATCGGCGGAATCCTCCTCTGTCGCATCCATGGGACGTCATCTGGGCTGGAGGCCAACTCGATTTTTGCAGGCGAGGGGGTCATTTGTAGAGACTGCACGGTCTTGGCAAGGGCAGCCACAGTCTTGGTCAGCTCCTGGAACTGCTGTCTGAGCTCTGCAGTGGGATCCTTATCCAGGGACTGCGCCTCAGCCCCTGCAGTGGCTCGTGTTGCAGGCACCACCCCGGGGTACGTGATAGCAAGAGGCCGGAGGGGTACTGGGTCATTCGGTGTAGATTCTCTCAGTACCCTGATGGCCTGGTCCTTAAACTTTGCAAAGTCCAGAGCAGGGTTCTGCAGGACCAGGATACGCAGCTGGGTCCTGTGGGCATCTGATAGGAGCCCCTCTATGAACTGCTCAGTTAGGAGTTTGTCTTCTTCACGTACACTCTCTGGGTCCACCTGTTTAACTGCTTTCAGGGCCTCTTGCAGGTTTAAGGCATAGTCCCTTATGCTGTCTGTGGCCCGCTGCTTGCACCCAAAGAATCTCATCTTTATCTCTGCTGCGGTGCGGGTGTCAAAAGTACTCTTTAGCTTGGCCAGTATCTGGGCTGCTGTCCCTTTATCTGTATCAGGCCAGGACTTCGCTTCACGCTGGGCTGCGCCGGCTAGCTGTCCCATTACTATGCCCACCTTCTGGCTCTCAGTCAGCGGATACACCCGGAACAAGCTGTGCAGGCTTTCTCTGAAGTCACTCAAGGTATGGGACTCCCCGGAGTACTGCGGCAGCCATTCTGCTCCCGGTATGTACGGCATGGTGATCGGCATTACCGGCGCTACAGTGGGGGCTGGGGCGACGGAGACTGGGACTGCTTCGGCCGGTGCTGCGGCGCCTTGGGCGATGGCAGCCACCTGCTCTCCCTCTGAGTCGGACATCTTCCTCCCCCTTAGTGAACCTTACCAGGCTCCGTTCACTTTTCAAATTTTCTTCTGGGTCGCGCGGGGTTAACAGCGCTCTGCTCTGATGGCGCGCTCCCTTCGCGCTCTTTGTCAGGCACGCCCCCCTTCTTCCTGCGCTCGGCGCGGCTAATGGCGGCGGCAATTTACAACCAGTACACAGTCTTTTAAGCACAATTCCTGCAGGCGCACAGTACCCGGTGGGACCGGGCACGAAATCCTGTTCGTGACGCCAAAAGTTGACTCGCCCACCCCAGGGCTATGGGACACCCGGTGCCGGGCCGGACTAGTCCGGTGGTAGTCAGTGGTGGCTGGGCCCGGCTCCGTGGCCCTGGTGGGTGTCAGTATAATATGTGGCTGATGACTTTAAGTTTGTGTTCGTGACGCCACCTGTGGTATGCGGCTATTAAGCCGCCGCTGCTGTGTAAGGCCTCCGGGGTGATGAAGTGGCAGCAATGGTGGTACTGCTCCCCACAGGTGGAGCGGTGCCCCGGGACACAGTTGGTGCTTGTGGAAGTCTATGGTGTTGTGTGACTAGCACGGTGCAGGGCCGACAAGCAATGAAAGAAACAGGCACAAACGGTAGTCTCTTTACCTTCTCCTCTTTTACTCGGCAGAAGTTTAGTCCAGGGAGACCGTCACAGATGGTAAAGATGGTCCGGCCGGCCTGGAAGTGCCTGGGGTGATCTTTGGCCAGTCGAGTATGAGGCCTACTCCTTAATCTTTCTTTGCTGTTTTAGGACACTGCACTTTGGGTTAGCAATTGCCCTCTTGCTGCTGGGACTGGTGGTTCGTCCCTTTTTCTGTGTGGTAGACTGCGCAGGCCCTCTCTGGTGCTTCTCTGCTGGAGTCCACACCAGGCCCTTGGGATGCAGCTGTACCTTCAGATTGCTTCTGGGCCAGGGGCTTGCAGCTCCCCTGCCCTCCGGATTCAGCCACCAGGGATGGATTTTATGCCCTGGCAACCACAGACTCCGATGTCCGAGTCTCCTCTGTGCCTCTCTGCACTTCTTGCTTCACTGGGCCAAGCTATTCCAGCTCTAGGCCCCAGTTCCACAAGGCAGCACTACTCTGTCTGTCCTCTTTCACTCCTGTCTCCAGACTAACCACTACTTCCTCCCTTCAGCCAGACTTAAGGAATGCTCCCTGAAGTTCCAGGTTCAGAGCTCCCTCTGCTGGCCGGAGGGAGAACTGTGTTGGGTGTTAACTTACTGGCCAATAGATCTCCCAATTACCTCCAGGCTCAGCATTAACCCTTTGGGAGGGCAATGCTGTTGTGGCGACCAGGTCCTGGGGCGCCACAGCTCCCCATAACGTGGAGCTCCCCATCTTGAGAATACCAGCCTTCAGCCGTGTGGCTTTATCTTGGCTGGTATCAAAATTGTGGCGGACCGCACGCCGTTTTTTTAAAATTATTTATTTATTTTACTGCAAGATATAGACCTGCCCACCGGCGGCTGTGATTGGTTGCAGTGAGACAGCTGTCACTCAGCGTGGGGTCATGTCTGACTTCAACCAATCATAGGTGCCGGTGTGCAGGTGAAGCAGTGAATACGAGATTGAATAATGGGTGGCCGGCATTTTCAAATCAGGAGAAGCCGCCAGAGCTTTGTGACAGCTGTGCAGCGCTGCAACGGTGATCGGTGAGTGGGTGAGAGTGAATGAATGAGTGAGTGAGTGATTGATTTTCTGACGAACAATGAATTTATATCACTTCTGGGCATGCTCAGAAGTAAAAACCGGAACCGGTACATGCTTCCGGCGTTTGACGCATGCCACCGGATTCGGCGCACATAGATTTTCATTATGCACCATGCCGCACAGTGCCGCACCCGGCCGCTGGAGTGACGATTTTTGCCACATCCAGCAAAAAACGGATCAAACGCAAATACATGCGGCACAATCCGGCGCTAATAAAATTCTATGAGGAAAAACCGCACCCGGTGGCAAAAAAAAAAGAAACGGATGCGTTTTTCCCACAAAGCCATGGATTGTGCCGCACAGCAAAAACCTGATGTGTGAACATACACTTAGCTAGATTGAGCTAATAGATTACACTGCTGTTTTGTACCGCTAAACAAAGATGCAGGATGCAGCGTTGTATTTGATTTATAATTAAATGGTTCCATCACGGTCACTCACAGCTCCAGAGTACTATCCCTATTCTAGTGAAGGCAAAAAGGTGCCGCGGTCCGTGATCCGGCCTGATGGAATACAGAAAATTGAAAATAACCCTGGGACGCTGTCCATGCTTTTTAACTGTCATATGGCAACGAAGAGAATCACTTGGACTAAAGGGGGCTTTACACGGTAGCGATATCGCTTGCAATTTGTAGCGATAGCGAGCGTGTAAGTACCCACCCCCGTCGCACATGCGATTGTTTGTGATCGCTGCCGTAGCGAACATTATCGCTACGGCAGCGTCACACATACTTACCTGGTCGGCGGGTCACTGTGACTGCCGAACAATCCCTCCTTCAAGGGGGAGGGACGTTCAGCATCACAGCGACGTCACCGCAACGTCACTAAGCGGCCGGCCAATCAAAGCGGAGGGGTGGAGATGAGCAGGACGTAACATCCCGCCCACCTCCTTCCTTCCGCATTGTGGCCGGCGGCAGGTAAGGAGACGTTCCTCGCTCCTACGGTGTCACACATAGCGATGTGTGCTGCCGCATGAGCGATGAACCACCTGGATAAACAACCCTTACCGATTTTTGAGTTTGGGACAACCTCTCCATTGTGAACGATTTTCACTATTTTTGAGGTCGCTTAAGGTCGCTGGTCAGTGTCACACGCTGCGATATCGTTAATGACGCCGAATGTGCGTCACTAACAACTTGACTCCGACGACAAAACATTAACAAAATCGTAGCGTGTAAAGACCCCTTTAGGCGGGCTTTGCACACTACGACATCACAGGTGCGATATCGGTGGGGTCAAATCGAAAGTGGCGCACATCCGGCGTCGCAGTCGATATCGTAGTGTGTAAATCCTTTTTGATACGATTAACGAGCGCAAAAGCGTCGTTATCGTATCATCGGTGTAGGGTCTGACATTTCCATAATTTGGCAGCAGTGACAGGTACGATGTTGTTCCTTGTTCCTGCGGCAGCACACATCGCTGTTTGAGAAGCCGCAGGAGCGAGGAACATCTCCTACCTGCGTCACCGCGTCTAACGCCGGTTCTGCGGAAGGAAGGAGGGGGGTGGGATGTTTACGTCTCGCTCATCTCCGCCCCTCCGCTTCTATTGGCCACCTGCCGTCGCTATGACGCCGCACGACCTGCCCCCTTAATAAAGAGGCGGGTCGCCGTCCAGAGTGACGTCGCAGGGTAGGTAAGTCCGTATGAAGCTTCCGTAGCGATAATGTTCACTACGGCAGCAATCACAAGATATCGCTGCTGCGACGGGGGTGGGGACTATCGCACTCGACATCGCAGCATCGGCTTGCGATGTCGCAGCGTGCAAAGTACCCCTTAGACTTAGGTTCCCTATCCTTGGTGAAGGATTCCTCATTTTCAAATATCAGGGCATTGATTGCTACCACCTGGAAATTAAGGAAGGTGTTTTTATGGCCTACACATAGTGATAGCACAAATGCCTTGTACAGTACCATCTGTACGGCCAGCTTCTTGTACCACACGTTAGCCTTTCTTATGGCATTGTAGGGCTGAAGTACTTTATCAGAAAGATCAAACACCTTCCCATGTTTTTATTGTACCCCAGGACAGTCTGGTTTGTGGATCTGTGGCGAGATACCGCAAACAGTGGTGATTCCATGACCATAGGAGAGAAAAGAGAAGAGGAGAGAAAAAGAGGAGAGAAAAGAACAAGAACATGCATGTATACCTCCTAGTGTTGAGCCACCCCCCTAGCGTTCGAGTTCGGTTTGGTTCGTCAAACGGCAGCTCGTTCGACGAACTCCTTCGAACCCCATTGAAAACAATGGCAGGCAAACACAAACCCATAAAAACACATTATACATATACACATACAGTTAATAAACATTGCCATTACACTTACAGGTCCCCGCAACGCGTCCTGCACTCTGTCTCCCGCCGCTTTTCCTTCTGATCATTGCTGCTTCCTCCCGGTAACCAGCACTGATGATAGGACCTTAGGTGACGTCAAAATAGCATGTGACTAGTCCCGTGTGTATTATCTCATTGGCTACAAACTAGTCACATGGCTAGACGTCATGCTAGGTCCTGTCAGTGCAGCTCTCCGGTACGCGGTGCTCGTTCCAGCATCTCCGTGTACCGGCGATATGCTTGGGCACATGCTTGGATCCCCGTTCTTGCATGTCGGCGCTCTTTACAGAGTCAGCCCACATGCAAGGACTGGATGCCACAGCCGGTAAATAACGGAGATCACCGTTGCTATAGTAACCCGCCTGTCAGCGTTGACGTCACCACTTACAGCCCGCAGCCTCTGCTCACTCGCTGAGTGATTAGACTGCACGGGAGCAGCAGCGTCTTCCTCTCATGCAGTGCTGTCTGATGTAGCAGAGCTTCATGGGTTGAAGGAGAAAGAAGACAGAAGACCAGGAGCGTGGAGGGCTGAGAGGGAGTAATAAACATGGAGTCTCTAAGTGTGTCTGTGTATTTATTTCTATTAAAGTATTTTTTTCTCTGTGTGGTGTCTTTTTTTAACCCTTTATTGGAGATTCTTAATGGCCGGGTCAAACCTGCCTGACATTAAGAATCTCTGGCTTAATACTAGCTAGTAAAACAAAGCTAGTATTAACCCATTATTACCCAGCAAGCCACTCGGGTTCAGGGCTGCTGGAAGAGTTGGATACAGCGCCAGATGATGGCGCTTCTATGAAAGCGCCATTTTCTGGGGCAGCCACGGACTGCAAGTCGCAGCAGAGGGGCCCAGAAGGCTCGGCCTAACTTGTGCTGCGCATTCCAATCCCTAGCTGCCTAGTTGTACCTGGCTGGACACAAAGATGGGGCGAAGCCCATGTAGTTTTTTTTTTTTAATTATTTCATGAAATTCATGAAATAATTAAAAAAAGGGCTTCCCTATATTTTTAGTTCCCAGCCGGGTACAAATAGGCATCTGGGAGTTGGGGGCAGCCGTACCTGCCTGCTGTACCTGGCTAGCATACAAAAATATGGCGAAGCCCATGTCATTTTTTTGGTGGGCAAAAAACTCTTGCATACAGTCCTGGATGGAGTATGCTGAGCCTTGTAGTTCTGCAGCTGCTGTCTGCTCTCCTACATACACTAGTGAATGGAGCATGCTGAGCCTTGTAGTTCTGCACCCCCTGTCTCTCCCTCCAGTATACAGTCCTGGATGCAGCATGCTGAGCCTTCTAGTTCTGCAGCTGCTGTCTGCTCTCCTGCATACACTAGTGAATGGAGCATGCTGAGCCTTGCAGTTCTGCTCCCCCTGCCTCTCCCTCCAGCATACAGTCCTGGATGGAGGATGCTGAGCCTTGTAGTTCTGCAGCTGCTGTCTGCTCTCCTCCATACAGACAAACAGCAGCGCAGCAGCAGAACAAGGCTCAGCATACTCCATCCAGGATTGTATGCAGGAGTTTTTTGCCCCCCCCCCCAAAAAAAAATTACGTTGGCCTCGCCATGTTTTTGTATGCTAGCCAGGTACAGCAGGCAGCTACGGGCTTCCCCCAACCCCCAGCTGCCTATTTGTACCCGGCTGGGAACCAAAAATATAGGGAAGCCCTTTTTATTTTAATTATTTCGTGAATTTCATGAAATTAAAAAAAAAAAAAATGACATGGGGTTCGCCCCATATTTTTGTGTCCAGCCAGGTACAACTAGGCAGCTGGGGATTGGAATCCACAGCGCAAGGTGCCCAAGCTTTCTGGGCAACCCTGCTGCGAATTGCAGTCCGCAGCCGCCTCAGAAAATGACGTTTTCATAGACGCGCCATCTTCTGGCGCTGTATCCAACTCTTTCAGCTGCCCTGGTGACGGTTGGCTCGCTGGGTAATAATGGGGTTAGGGCTAGCTGTACATTATCAACTGGCCCTAAGCCCGAAATTCATGGTGTCTAGCCAATATTAGACATGGCCATCGTGAATTTCTAGTACAGATAAAAAAACAAAACAAAACACAAGCAAGTAGAAGATAGCCCTGAACCACTGGGTTTACCTTGCGAGGGTCTCACAGGTGAATGGAATAGGACCAGGGCTCCAGATAATCACAGCTGAGGAGTGCTCGTCCAAAAGGAAGATAGACGTCCAGAGAATGTCCATGTAGAATATAGAAAGGAAGGACCGCACAATCCAAGCGTAACTTCTTTATTCCAAAAGGTGCAGCATAAAAAGCAGGGAGGGAGCTGAGTGCAGGCTCCTCTAAAGGACGACGGCCGTTTCGTGCTCATTATTTTTTGTTTTTTTATTCGCACCTGCCTTTTCAGCTTTGCCCATACATTTTCAATAGGATTGAGATCAGGGTATTGTGATGGCCACTCCAAAACATTGACTTTTTTTTTATTCATAAGCCACTTTGTAACCAGTTTGGTGGTATGCTTCAGGTCATTGTCCATTTGGAAGACCCATTTCCGCCCAAGCTTCAAGTTCTTGGCTGATGTCTCGAGAGGTTACTGCAGTATTGCAACATAATCTTCTTTACTCGCGATGCCATCTATTTTGTTAAGTGCATCAGTCCTTCCTGCAGCAAAACAACTCCACAACATGATGCTGCCACCCCCATTTAACAATTGGGACGGTGTTCTTAAGGTACTGTCACACATAACGAGATCGCTAGCGAGATCGCAGCTGAGTCACCATTTGGTGACGCAGTAGCGATCCCGTTAGCGATCTCGTTATGTGTGACACTTACCAGCGATCAGGCCCCTGCTGTGAGATTGCTAGTCGTTGCCGAATGGTCCAGCTCATTTTCTTCAAAGGCGATGTCCTGCTGGGCAGGACGCATCGCTGTGTTTGACACTGTGTGACAGGGTCACAGTGACTGCTGAGATCGTTATACAGGTCGCTACTGAGACCTGTATTGTTCCTGCATCATTGGTAAGATCTGACTGTGTGACATCTCACCTGCGACCTCCCAGCAACTTACCTGCGATCCCTATCAGGTCGCATCGTTTTCGGGATCGCTGGTAAGTCGTTGTGTGTGACTGGGCTTCAAAGCTTATCCCTTTTTCCTCCAAATGTAATGATGGTCATTATGGCCAAACAGTGCAATCTTAGTTTCATCAGACCACAGGACAAGTCTGCAAAAATTAAAGATCTGTGTTCCTGTGTGCATTTTCAAACATTAATCTGGCATGAATAGCTTCTTCCTGGCAAAGTGGCCTTTCAGGCCATGTTGATACAGTAGCAGTTTCACTGTGGTTAATGTAAAAGAGAAAAACTCTGGCACACTGAATGAAAATACGAAAAATAGAGATGCTTTTGATTCTTCAAACGTATATTTATTTGTGCATGGATCAAAACAATTTCTCAAATCTCATCCAACGTTTCGACCGCGTGTTTTACGGTCTTTATCAAGGATGGAATATTATCTGAGATAAAAGATCAGATGGTAAACATCTATCCTGTACAATAACATACAAAATAATCACTTCGGTGCAAAAAACTTGCATAGTTCATCACATAAATTTATCACATGAATTATATTGTCAGAGACTTTTTTTGAAAAACAAAAAAATACACATTTTTGAGCTATATGACAACATGACAAAAGTTTCGAATACAATCAACTAGCCTATGAAAAATATGGGATTACCAATGACTTATTCGATATGAAGTCACAGATAAACACCCACCTAAATGCAAGATAGGTGATATATGACAAATATTCGTCACAACAAATCAATGGGTAGATATGCTTGAGATCCTGTACAAATAGTGAAAATATTATTATAAACGTCATATAATATAGGAATCTGACAAAAGATTATAGTGTGCATATAAATTATCTACCTTATGCATCAAATTTTGATAAGTAGTTGATAATGAGATCCACTTTGATAAATGAGGTACCATGTGAGTCTGAATGAAGATATGCGGGATATTCTGAATAAATATACATATGAGCATTAGTATAATCTATGTGTCATACACAAATGAAAAATACTGCGCACTATGACCAATATATTTTTTTGGGGGAATTCACTGATATGTATGATCAGACGGAGTATAGGAAACATGAAGCATAAGACTACCTTATACACTCTGTCTTAGCAGCCGCTATAGAAGGAATTAACGGTTCTGTAAAGGATATTCTCCTTTTTCTATAGAAAATAAATAACTCCATATTAGAGACATCATGAGAATCCATATGACAAAATAAATTCTCAATCTGTCAACTCCAATATAAGGCACATTTAGCAATGAATGAACAAAGCATGATACGAGAATTACCTTAGTCTGGTATAATTGAACAACCAGATCAATGGGTGATATAAGAGAGACACGTCTCTGAAAGGCTATAATGAGAACCTGCTAAATATATGACAAATATTAGACAATTGATCTAGCCAGATGGCTCCTATGAAAAAGTGCTCAATAAGGCACATACCTTACAAGATACTGTTGATTTAATGGGGAAGACAGCAAAGCTGTAGTGATATGGGTCTATAAGGAAACAACATATAGAAAAAGATAAGTAATGCTCTGTGTCAGGTGAGGATAATAGTGACAGCCTCTTAGTAGCATACCTTGTAATTGGTGATTCAGGGTGAAGGCCCTCAGGATGATGTGCAGGGTGACTAGCGTGGAGGCGCTTTATATACTATATTATGCGTCCACTTCCTCTTCAGTGGAACGCAGTGTGCTGGTCCGTGAAGCGCACGCCGCGCACGCGCAGTGCGCTGAACGCACCGCGCATGCGCCGGGCACGGAACACAGGCCAGTGTGTGGGAATGTGTGTCGGCTGCGTCCAACTTGCGTGGAACGCAGCGTGCTGGCCGGTGGAACGCACGCCGCGCCCGCGCATTGTGTTATACACACCACGCAGGTGCAGGGCACGGAGCACCGGCCAGTGTGAGGGGATTAGTGTTAGACGGAGGTGTGTTTTGTGTAGTGTCCATCCCTATTTTGCAAGGGATGGACACATGTGATCTGGGCGGCGTAGTGCACACCACGCCCACGTAGCCCAATTACTTGAACCACGTGGGCGCCGGGCGCAGGACACCGGCCAGAGTGTGGGAGGACCTACATAGATTGGTGACACATGGTGTTCTGGCACATGAATCGCACATCGCAAATACGCAGCACAATATGCTGTGCAGCGTGCTTGCGAGGCACGTAAACATATGACAGTGTACAGATGATTATAAACACTAAGACTGCTAATAGGCAATATACTAGACCCCTTGACGTGCATATTAGTGCCAGGTAGTGCTCTGGAAAGGTGAAGTGACGTATTCAGGTCATGGGTGATTAGTGTCACGGGAGTTAAGAGGAACCTAAAAGAGAAAAATAAATTAGTATAAGTGAAATAACTATGTTGAAGACATTCATTGCTAGTCCGTCTACTGGAGTTTTACAATGGTTGGTAATAATGACTACTTCCATAGCACGAGGAAGAAGGAGGGGAAAAGAAGGGGAAGGGAGGGAAGGGGGGTAAAGTTCATCAAAATCCAAAAAGTTTATTTAACACAATAATGACCTCAAGTAAAACGGAGCAGGATCATACATGTACATCGTACTCTCTGTTGAGTCCTCTAGGTTCTAATGTGTTCAAAGTGAATATCCAAAAAGATTCTCTCTCTTTGAGACTACGTATCCTATTTCCACCCCTACGTGCGGGGGGCACATGGTCAATTATCTGATATCTTAACTGAGCAACAGTGTGGCCGTATGTTACAAAGTGGTATGGAATAGGCAGTAGGGTCTGTTTGCACCTTATTGTAGACTTATGTTTACTAATACGGTCTCAGATATGTTGGGTAGTCTCCCCAACATATCCGAGACCGCACGGACACTTAATTAGGTAAACCACAAATGTGGATTCGCATGTGAAAAACTCGTGTATAGGAAATATACGACCTGATAGGGGATGAGAGAAGGTGTCTCCTCTGGTTAAGTTGTTACATTGTATGCAGTGGTAACACGGGAAGTTACCCTTTCTGGGGGTCCCCAAAAAGGTTTGCCTTTGTTTCCCTTTGTTGGATCCAATATCTGCCCTTACTAGGCTCTCTCTCAAATTTTTTGGTCTCTTGGCGCCCACGTGGTTCAAGTAATTGGGCTACGTGGGCGTGGTGTGCACTACGCCGCCCAGATCACATGTGTCCATCCCTTGCAAAATAGGGATGGACACTACACAAAACACACCTCCGTCTAACACTAATCCCCTCACACTGGCCGGTGCTCCGTGCCCTGCGCCTGCGTGGTGTGTATAACACACAGCGCGGGCGTGGCGTGCGTTCCACCGGCCAGCACGCTGCGTTCCACGCAAGTTGGACGCAGCCGACACACATTCCCACACACTGGCCTGTGTTCCGTGCCCGGCGCATGCGCGGTGCGTTCAGCGCACTGCGCGTGCGCGGCGTGCACTTCACGGACCAGCACACTGCGTTCCACTGAAGAGGAAGTGGACGCATAATATAGTATATAAAGCGCCTCCACGCTAGTCACCCTGCACATCATCCTGAGGGCCTTCACCCTGAATCACCAATTACAAGGTATGCTACTAAGAGGCTGTCACTATTATCCTCACCTGACACAGAGCATTACTTATCTTTTTCTATATGTTGTTTCCTTATAGACCCATATCACTACAGCTATGCTGTCTTCCCCATTAAATCAACAGTATCTTGTAAGGTATGTGCCTTATTGAGCACTCTTTCATAGGAGCCATCTGGCTAGATCAATTGTCTAATATTTGTCATATATTTAGCAGGTTCTCATTATAGCCTTTCAGAGACGTGTCTCTCTTATATCACCCATTGATCTGGTTGTTCAATTATACCAGACTAAGGTAATTCTCGTATCATGCTTTGTTCATTCATTGCTAAATGTGCCTTATATTGGAGTTGACAGATTGAGAATTTATTTTGTCATATGGATTCTCATGATGTCTCTAATATGGAGTTATTTATTTTCTATAGAAAAAGGAGAATATCCTTTACAGAACCGTTAATTCCTTCTATAGCGGCTGCTAAGACAGAGTGTATAAGGTAGTCTTATGCTTCATGTTTCCTATACTCCGTCTGATCATACATATCAGTGAATTCCCCCAAAAAAATATATTGGTCATAGTGCGCAGTATTTTTCATTTGTGTATGACACATAGATTATACTAATGCTCATATGTATATTTATTCAGAATATCCCGCATATCTTCATTCAGACTCACATGGTACCTCATTTATCAAAGTGGATCTCATTATCAACTACTTATCAAAATTTGATGCATAAGGTAGATAATTTATATGCACACTATGATCTTTTGTCAGATTCCTATATTATATGACGTTTATAATAGTGAAAATATTATTTGTACAGGATCTCAAGCATATCTACCCATTGATTCGTTGTGACGAATATTTGTCATATATTTTTCAAAAAAAGTCTCTGACAATATAATTCATGTGATAAATGTATGTGATGAACTATGCAAGTTTTTTGCACCGAAGTGATTATTTTGTATGTTATTGTACAGGATAGATGTTTACCATCTGATCTTTTATCTTAGATAATATTCCATCCTTGATAAAGACCGTAAAACACGCGGTCGAAACGTTGGATGAGATTTGAGAAATTGTTTTGATCCATGCACAAATATACGTTTGAAGAATCAAAAGCATCTCTATTTTTCGTATTTTCATTCAGTGTGCCAGAGTTTCTCTTTTACTGTATGCTTTTTTCCTCTGAGCACCTATGATTCACACAGTGAGCCAGGTATAACCACTACTATTCACTGTGGTTAATGACACATTCTTACCACCATCTTCACAAGGTCCTTTGCTTTTGTTCTTGGGTTGATATGCACATGTCTGACCAAAGCACGTTCATCTCTGGTACACAGAATCTGTCTCCTTCCTGAGCAGTATGATGGCTGGACATTCCCATCTTGTTTGTACTTGCGTATAATTGTTTATACAGATGAATGAGAAACCTTCAGGTATCTGGAAATTGCACTTGTGAAAGTCCATAATTGTCTTCCTGAGATCTTGGCTGATTTCTTTTGACTTTTCCACAATGCTACACAAAGAAATAATGTGTTTCAGGTATGCATTAAAATACATCCAGAGGTGTGTCTCTAACTCAGATGTTGCAAATAAATCAGAAGCTTCCAAAGACATGACATCATATGGGTGGTCCTATATTGTTTAAAGGAATGAAGGAAACACGGTCTGATGGAGCGCTATGGAGGCCACGGGGAAGTAAAAGTTCAATGTTTTTTATTTATTCACATAAACCACAACGCGTTTCGATATAGTCCAATATCTTCGTCAGGTGGATCCACCTGACGAAGATATTGGACTATATCGAAACGCGTTGTGGTTTATGTGAATAACTAAAAAACATTGAACTTTTACTTCCCCGTGGCCTCCATAGCGCTCCATCAGACCGTGTTTCTTTCATTCCTACAATCTCTTCCCCTCTGGGGACCCACGGCAGGAGCTGCTTGGACGGCGGTAGTACTCGAATCAGGAACATTGATCTTCAGTGACTCCTCCAGACCAGCCGCACAGGGGCTTTCCTGGATTAACACCTCGGCTGCAGAAGACCTGCCTGGCACAGCAGCACGTGTGGTTTATCTCCTGGAAGGATCTCCTGGACTCAGTCCCTGACAGCGCAGGTTTATACAAACTTATCACGTCTTTTACCAGGGTTGTGCAGGGTCTGCACAACCTTATCAGGTGAGCAAATTTCAGTCATTTGTTCTCACCGCTTACATTGTGACCCTGCACATGCGCTCCTTGTTTTTCATTTATCTCTATTGTTTAAAGGCATAGTACCCAGATATTGGAGTTTGCAGAAAGTAATAAAAATGCCTTAAAACATTCTATCTCTCATTATTCTGGCATTTGGCAAATATACATAAATTTGGTAATCAAATTGACCTAAAAGTTCATGTTAGACAGTGAGGAAAAACATGCAGATGTGTCTTTATAGATAGTGGATGGAAACTTCTGGTTTCAACTGTACATCACTCATGTTTGTGATAAAGTTACTGTAGTACAATGGCAATATCACTACTTACAGTGCTGGCCAAAAGTATTGGCACCCCTGCAATTCTGTCAGATAATACTCAGTTTCTTCTTAAAAATGATTGCAATCACAAATTCTTTGGTATTATTATCTTCATTTAATTTGTCTTCAATGAAGAAAAAAAAAATTGTCATAAGCCAAATTGGATATAATTCCACACCAAACATAAAAAAGGGGGTGGGACTTCCGGGTTCTGTGCTCCCATGGAAGGCAGCTTGTGAGAAGAGCTCCTGCTTCTTTATCAAGACCCCTGCAGTCCCAAGCACACAAACCAGCTGATAAGGTGGGAAAGAGGAGATAAGATAGTGTGCATGCCCCTCAGACATAATGGAGAGGTATGTACACAAGAACGGGATGGCAGGACAGGGATCTTCCCCAGCCCAACAAAGGAGCAGCTGGGCTAATGCTAAAATGGCTCCGGAGGTGACCAAGCCCAGGAAAAGCAATAAACATGGTAATCAGCTTACCCAGCAGGAGGGAGGGGGTGAGCAGGAGATAAGCACTGCAAGTCTCAGCATTTCTTACAAGTCCCTAGCTGATGAGGTGGTAAAGATGTTAACCCCCAAGCTTCAGGAAATGCTGGAGCAGACAGTGTCTGATGCCCTGAAGCAAATGCAGGAAGCCATCTCACAGCAATCAGAAAGACTGGCTACAGTGGAGAATAGACTCAGCACTGCAGAGGATGAGTTGGGACAGGTGCAGGCCGAGCTGCAAAAAGTCACCAGGCTGAACCAGCAATTTGCAGATAAAATTGATGATCTCGAGAATCGCTCCAGACGAAACAACTTAAGAATCATCGGGCTCCCAGAAACTATCACCCCTCACCAGCTAATGGGGATATGCATGGAGGACATACCTCACGCTCTGGGGATTGCTGATACACTCAAGGCTGAAAGGGCACACAGAGTGGGACCCCCAGCCCAGCACACAAGTGCAAACACACCTCCAAGACCCAGGCCAGTGATTGTCAGATATTTGAACTTTGTGGATAAAACTAACATCTTACAAGCATTTCGGAAGAAGACATCCCCCACGGTGGTAAGAGGACATAAGATTCTGATATTCAGTGACTATTCGGTGGAGGTCACAAAGAAAAGAAGAGCCTTCAGTGATGTCTGAACAGAGCTTTTCAGAAAGAAGATAAAATTTGCTTTGCAATTCCGGCCATCCTTAAAATCTTTGCCCCAGGAGGAGGTACAGAGACATTCATGGCCCCTGATCAGGCAAGATGCTATGTGGACAAGACTTTTGCAAAATCGTCGCCTCTGGCGAAGAGTGGGGATACTACTCCCCAGAGGGGGTGAGGACATAAAATAGCCCATACAGGGGCAAAATTGCTAATGTTTAATGTGGAGTATTGATGCTGTTTGTAAAGGAGCGATGGGGGAGGGGGATTTGTATGGGGGTCTGGAGTTCATGATGTGGGCCTGAAAGCGTTAACTCTACCATAACCCAGACACCTACAGTCTCTCTCCATACCCCCGCTTTCCCCCTTTTTTTTTTTCTCTTCTTTTTCTTTCTTCCTCTGTCCTCCTTCTTTCCCTGTCTTGCTCAACCCCATTATTATCCCATCACCCAAACGCACCCCCCTCCAACACATAACTGCCTCCCTCTACCCCCCATACCCACACTCCCCTCCCACTCCCTCCACCTACACTCCCCCACTCACAAACTACTTTCCACCCCCTCCCACCCACACCCCCTTTGCCACCCATAAACAAACCCTCTCCTCCCCCCCCCCCCCGACTACACACTTTCTCCCAACCACAAACTACCTCCCACCCCATCCGTCCCAACCAACTCCCCCATCCCATTCACACCTCTCCCCATTTACGAACCTTCTCCTTCCCATAACCATCCTCTGGACCCCTCCTCCATTCTTCCCTCCTTTCTTCCTCTTGTTTCCTTTCTTTCTTTTCTTTTCCTTCATCTCTCCTGGGAATGAGCCTCTCTATACTGGGTCGAGGTTCAACCTACTTTCAGTCCTCAGGGCTTGGGGATACTTGTATATATTTCTGAAGCTATGTTTAGCATGCCTTTAAGTGAAGTGTGGAAGCTCAAGAAAGCGAACATATTTTGAGGAGCGAAAGAGGGATCAGTAGGAGTCCCTACATACATGCGGGAAAAAAGTGAAGTCCGCAACTGTGTTTTCCTACAAAGGATATAGGATAGCGGTGTTATTTTCTTGGTTTAATTGACTTTTTTTTTTTTTTTTGCACCACCAGAGAGAGACGCGGTGGACAGGTTTTAAGAAGGTTTTAGTTAAGATAGGATAAGAAGTAAGATTTCAAGTAATATATAAGGATGTGAATTGTGTCATGGAACGTTAAAGGCCTGCAGTCGCCACACAAAAGACGAATGATATTGAGGCACTTAAAGAAGCTTAAAGTAGACATTGCCCTACTTCAGGAGACCCATTTGAAAAATCAGGATTTCACCAGAATGTGCAAAATGTGGGTGGTACAAGTGATGGGATCCTCAGCCCAAAATAATAAAGCAGGTGTGTTAATACTACTCCATAAGCAGGCAAATTGTAAGGTAATAACACAGGAAAATGATGGAGATGGGAGAATACAAAAAGCTTTGCAAGATACCCCATGTGGACGACTCAAAATCTATAATGTATATGCACCAAATGAGAGTAATAAGATTTTCTTCCAGGAGTTGGAGAGGCAGGTTTTGGAGGACCCTGAGAGGAACATAATAATAGGAGGGGATCTTAATACGGTAATGAACGTCAGAGAAGATAGGTCGGACACAGGACACAAACGCATGGTAGCCAGGACAGATGACAGGGTGCTGAATCTATTCACAGAACATACTAGTGTAATAGATGCTTGGCGAAACTCACACCCGGCAGACCGAGAGTACACTCATTTCTCCAACGTCCATAACACATGGTCTAGAATAGACTATTTTCTACTAACACAGGGTCTACTTAACAAAATGAGGAGGATCGACATAAAAGATCTGGTGATATCAGATCACGCCCCATTACTCCTAGACCTAGGAGAAACCTACCCCAAGGGAACAGACATACTGTGGAGATTCCCTTCACACTTAGCCCAGGACCAGAACTTCCAAAAACTGGTGAAAATGTGGTGGCAGGAATATACATGGGATAATAAGGCGCATGAGGAGAACTCCCATTTATACTGGGACGCTGCTAAGGCAGTACTAAGGGGAAGAATAATGGGATATGTGAAAGCATTGCGAAACAAAACAACTAAAGCATACACTGAAGCCAGCAGAAGGACCAGAGAAGCATACACAAACTACATTAATAATCCATCTATTGGTAATAGGAACAAGTGGATAAAAGAGAAAGCAGAATTTGACTTGTGGGTGGACAGGGCAGAGAGGATGAGGGGCCAGAGAATTGCATCACATTATTTTAGATTCGGGAACAAGGCAGGTTCGCTTCTGGCACGAATGGCAAAGGGAATAACTCCTTTAACATCCATAACTCATTTGAGGGACCCATCTGGGGCTAGTCACAATGACCCAAAGAAAGTCAATGACATATTTGGAGAATTCTACAATAAACTGTATGAACAAGGGCATGCAAATGACACAGAAGGTGGCAACTTCCTAAACAATCTGTCATAACCCACAATTACGGAATCGGACAGGGAAATGTTAAATGCCCCAATAAACGAGGGGGAAGTGAGAACAGTTGTGAAAAACCTTAAAAATAACAAGGCACCAGGCCCCGATGGAATGAAGGGGGAATTTTATAAAATACTACAGGAAGATGTTATGCCCACTTTAGTAAAAGTTTTCAACTACACTCTCCAAAATTAAATTCTACTACAGTCTGGCCATATAGCGTATATAAAGGTAATACACAAACAAGGAAAAGACCCCTCGGACCCTTCATCATACAGGCCCATATCACTGATAAATCAAGACATTAAAATAATCTCTAAAATCCTGGCAGACCGGCTAGCATTGATCCTCCCATCGATAGTAGGACCACATCAAGTGGGGTTCGTTAAAAATAGGTCAGCAGTATTCAACATTCGCACAGTGTTGGCGATACTAGATGGAACTAAAAGACCAGGCCTGATAAAGGGGAACCCTGCGTTATTGGCCTTAGACGCGGAAAAGGCCTTTGACAATGTAAATTGGCATTGGTTAGGGCTAGTATTAGATAAATTTGGCATAATGGGTACTTTTCGGAACTATATGGAGGCACTTTACACTACGCCTGAAGCTAGAATTTCCACAATGGGCTTTCTGTCAAAATCTTTTCAGCTACAGAAGGGGACCAGGCAGGGGTGCCCCCTGTCCCCTCTTCTGTTTGACTTGGCCCTTGAACCACTAGCCGAATACTTAATAAAATCAGAAGATTTCTCAGGAATCAAGGTGGGGAATAGTGAGATAAAACTAACCTGCTTTGCAGAAGATATGCTTTTATTTATGTCAGACCCAGACAATCATCTGAAGAAGGTAATAGACAAACTGACGTACTTTGGCTCCTTTTCAGGCTACAGGGTAAATATCAGTAAAAGTCAGATTCTATATTTGACACCCCTGGGAAATAGGCAAGGTGAGGGAATAGAAGTAGTCATAGTCCCGTACTACATCACTTATTTAGGAATTAAAATAGGCAGAGACTCAATGTCATTATATAGACTTAACTATCCACACCTAATTGAAAAAATAACTAAAGAGCTAGACAGGTGGAAAAATCTTTCCCTGTCCCTGTTTGGCAGAGCACATCTGATAAAGATGATCAGCTTCTCCCGCTTGCTCTATCCTCTACAAACTATTCCCTTACTGCTGAAACACACCGATATCAACAAGTTGCAAAAAGCGTTTGTAAATTTTTTATGGCAGGGAAAGAGACCAAGAGTATCCTACTCAAAGCTGTGTCTACAGAAAAAAGACGGAGGGGTACAAATGCCCATGATTAGATTGTACAACTTAGCAGCGCTTGCCAGACATATAAAAGACTGGCTCAATGGGACAACCTTCTTTTCTAATGTTCAGCTGGAGAGGGAGCTAACAAGCCCTTTTAACTTGGTAGCGGTATTACATATGAAGCTAGATAAAATACCAACGTACGTGAAACAGAGCTGTTTAATAAAGGACATGGTGGGGGCCTGGAGAGCACTGAGAAAACTGTATAGACTCCCTTATTGTCTTTCAAAATTTACCCCGTTGTGGGAGGATCCAAATTTTATTCAAGGGTCTCAAAGCAAATTATTTCAAGGATGGAAGCAGAGGGGGATACGAAGGTTGGGTGACTTACTGAAAACAGAGGAGGGGAGAGTTCTGAGCTGGGCGGAGGTATCGGAAAAATTTAACATGGAAAATCACCATTACCTACAATATTTACAAATAACAACACATTACACATCAGTGGTAAAAGAGGTCGGGAAGGCTGAGAAGAAGGGGAGTTTTGATGTATTGATTGGTCAGGGAGCGGGACATGAATCCCTTTCGATCAATATACCAACGATTGAGAGATCAAGTACAGGGCCCCTGGAAAGAGCAAATATTTAAAACCTGGGAGACTGCTCTAGGCGATCCGGACACCTATGATAAAATTCTAAGGGGGTTGGAATCTGTTAAGAAAGTAATGATAAATGAACAATGGAGGGAGATGCAATTTAAGCTAGTACACAACGCAACATACGCCTTTAATATACCATATAGTAGCTCACCAGTGCATTTCTTGGACCATTGCCCTAAATGTGGACTCCATAAAGCAAAACTGTTTCACTGCATATGGGAATGCCAACGAGTGAGGGGGGTATGGGAGAAAGCGGTGGCGTACATATTGAGGATTTGGAAAGTAGTTATACCCGTCACCCCTCAAGCCTGTTTGTTTCACTGTGTAGAAGCCCCTACTGAAACTGACAGAGCAAGTGCTCACATTCCAGGTGTAATACACGTAGTATTGCTTGTAGTCAAGAAATGCCTACTTAGGAACTGGCTGATAAGACAGACACCGAGAAATACAGAAATAGTTGATACCCTAAAAACAATAATGATGTACGACAAACTGGATTCGGAGAAACATAAGGAGAAGTCCACTAAAAGATTCTTCAAAAAGTGGAGAACATTTATTGAGCAAAGCTTCACACAGACGGAAATCACCCAGTTAATTAAAGCATTTGAACACACGTCTTGGTATTATGTGGAAGACATTGCAGGGACACTAGGGACACTGAAGGTAGGGAGCATCCACAGGACCAACTGAACTGAACAAATAGATTAGGTTGATAAGTTAGAGTAAATTATTGTTAAGATAATTCTATGGAGATGAAATTGTTGTGACAATGAAAAAGAAAATGATGTAACAGAAGCATTGTATGATCCGGAGAAATTTTATGGAATGTAACAACATGTTCTCTTGTTGATGATATGTGCTTGCTGACATCAAATAAAATATGTTTAAAAAAAAAAAAAAAAGGGGGTGGACAAAAGTGTTGGCACTGTTTGAAAAATCATATGATGCTTCTCTAATTTGTGTAATTAACAGCACCTGTAACTTACCTATGGCACCTAACAGGTGTTGGCAATAACTAAATCACACTTGCAGCCAGTTGACATGGATTAAAGTTGACTCAATCTCCGTCCTGTATCCTTGTGTGTACCACATTGAGCATGGAGAAAAGAAAGAAGTCCAAAGAACTGTCTGAAGACTTGAGAATCCAAATTGTGAGGAAGCATGAGCAATCTGAAGGCTTCAAGTCTATCTCCAAAGACCTGAAAGTTCCTGTGTCTACAGTGTGCAGTGTCATAAACAAGTTTAAAGCCCATGGTACTGTTGCTAATCTCCCTAGATGTGGAAGGAAAAGAAAAATTGACAAGAGATTTCAACGCAAGATTGTGCGGATGGTGGATAAAGAACCTCGACTAACATCCAAACAAGTTCAAGCTGCCCTGCAGTCCGAGGGTACAACAGTGTCAACCCGTGTGGAGACACGGGGATCAGTGGCTGCTCTCGTCCGCTGGCCCGGCTGCCTTTAGAAAGACAGCATGGCCCAGGGCTTATCCCAACTGAACGCCCGACCTCCTTAACCGTGGGCGGAACACTACTCAGACAACACAGGATGAGGGAATCACAATATTAAGACTTTATTGGTTCCCCAAAATATTAACGGCACATAACACATAACCAGCAAAACACACAAATGTAACAGGCAACAGAGTCTCACCCTTCCGCTGGCTCACCAGGGATTAGAAGATGTCCGTGCCTCAGAGCTTCCAGGGCTACTTACTCTAATCCAGCAGCACCCAGCTTTCGGCGGGCACCCACCGAGAATGGAATAACGCCAGATTTAGGAAGCTGGCTGAGGTCTGCAAAGTCTGTAGTCAGATGACTGGATTGTCCCAAGCTGGATTCCTTCCTTAGGTAGTCCTTGATATCACAGCCGAATCCTTGCATTCAATGCTGAAGTCCATATAGTGTTATAATCCAGGTTTGGTTATGGCTTGCCAATCGGATCCGCAGGTCCTAGATTGGTAGCATGTAGCAAGAGTCTCTCTGAGCAATGGACTTTCCTCCTTCTTATACCCCTGAGCTCTCCATTCAGACCATTGGGGTCTTCATGATTTGTGGAAAAAACTGGGCTCTTATTGGCTAGATTTCAACCCATATTCAAATATCCAGAGACAAGGGTGAGACAGGTAAGTTACATCACATCTAGCAATTCACTTAGTAATACAATGGGAAGTTCGCATAATTGATTAATCTGTGTGTCTGGCCTTCATTAGACAAGGCAATTACATGAGTCAACAAAAGTCTTGTAAAAACAATGAGGGCTTATCCCCCGTCCATAAACAAACTATCTTCATGTCTGGCTGAATTTTAAGAAATGTAACCCCTGCTAAGCATTGACAGAGTCCATGTCGTCACAACCCGTACTATCCGTCGGCGTCTGAATGAAAAGGGACTGTATAGTAGGATACCCAGGAAGACCCCACTTCTTACCCCAAGACATAAAAAAGCCAGGCTGGAGTTTGCCAAAACTTACCTGAGAAAGCATAAAACGTTTTGGAAGAATGTTCTCTGGTCAGATGAGACAAAAGTAGAGCTTTTTGGGAAAAGCCATCAACATAGAGTTTACAGGAAAAAAAAAAGGCATTCAAAGAAAAGAACACAGTCCCTACAGTCAAATATGGCGGAGGTTCCCTGATGTTTTGGGGTTGCTTTCCTGCCTCTGGCACTGGACTGCTTGACCGTGTGCATGGCATTATGAAGTCTGAAGACTACCAACAAATTTTGCAGCATAATGTAGGGCCCAGTGTGAGAAAGCTGGGTCTTCCTCAGGAGGTCATGGGTCTTCCAGCAGGACAATGACCCAAAACATACTTCAAAATGCACTAGAAAATGGTTTGATAGAAAGCACTGGAGACTACTAAAGTGTCCAGCAATGAGTCCAGACCTGAATCCCATAGAACACCTGTGGAGAGATCTCAATTGCAGTTTGGAGAAGGCACCCTTCAAATCTCAGGGACCTGGAGCAGTTTGCCAAAGAAGAATGGTCTAAAATTCCAGCAGAGCATTGTAAGAAACTCATTGATGGTTACCGGAAGCGGTTGTTCGCAGCTATTTTGGCTAGGTTGTGCAACCAAGTACAATCATATGAAAAAGTTTGGGCACCCCTATTAATGTTAACCTTTTTTCTTTATAACAATTTGGGTTTTTGCAACAGCTATTTTAGTTTCATATATCTAATAACTGATGGACTCAGTAACATTTCTGGATTGAAATGAGGTTTATTGTACTAACAGAAAATGTGCAATCCGCATTTAAACAAAATTTGACCGGTGCAAAAGTATGGGCACCCTTATCAATTTCTTGATTTGAACACTCCTAACTACTTTTTACTGACTTACTGAAGCACTAAATTGGTTTTGTAACCTCATTGAGCTTTGAACTTCATAGGCAGGTGTATCCAATCATGAGAAAAGGTATTTAAGGTGGCCACTTGCAAGTTGTTCTCCTATTTGAATCTCCTATGAAGAGTGGCATCATGGGCTCCTCAAAGCAACTCTCAAATGATCTGAAAACAAAGATTATTCAACATAGTTGTTCAGGGGAAGGATACAAAAAGTTGAGATTTAAACTGTCAGTTTCCACTGTGAGGAACATAGTAAGGAAATGGAAGAACACAGGTACAGTTCTTGTTAAGCCCAGAAGTGGCAGGCCAAGAAAAATATCAGAAAGGCAGAGAAGAAGACTGGTGAGAACAATCAAGGACAATCCACAGACCACCTCCAAAAACCTGCAGCATCATCTTGCTGCAGATGGTGTCAATGTGCATCGGTCAACAATACAGTGCACGTTGCACAAGGAGAAGCTGTATGGGATAGTGATGCGAAAGAAGCCGTTTCTGCAAGCACACCACAAACAGTTGCCTGAGGTATGCAAAAGCATATTTGGACAAGCCAGTTACATTTCGGAAGAAGGTCCTGCGGACTCATGAAAGAAAGGTTGAGTTGTTTGGTCATACAAAAAGGCGTTATGCATGGAGGGAAAAAACCACGGCATTCCAAGAAAAGCACTTGCTACCCACAGTAAAATTTGGTGGAGGTTTCATCATGCTTTGGGGCTGTGTGGCCCATGTCACCACCGGGAATCTTGTTAAAGTTGAGGGTCGCATGGATTCAACTCAGTATCAGCAGATTCTTGACAATAATGTGCAAGAATCAGTGACGAAGCTGAAGTTACACAGGGGATGGATATTTCAGCAAGACAATGATCCAAAACACCGCTCCAAATCTACTCAGGCATTCATGCAGAGGAACAATTCCAATGTTCTGGAATGGCCATCCCAGTCCCCAGACCTGAATATCATTGAACATCTGTGCGATGATTTGAAGCGTGCTGTCCATGCTCGGTGACCATCAAACTTAACTGAACTGGAATTGTTTTGTAAACAGGAATGGTCAAATATACCTTCATCCAGGAACTCATTAAAAGCTTCAGGAAGTGACTAGAGGCTGTTATTTTTGCAAAAGGAGGATCTCCAAATATTAATGTCACTTTTATGTTGAGGTGTCCATACTTTTGCACCGGTCAAATTTTGTTTAAATGCGGATTGCACATTTTCTGTTAGTACAATAAACCTCATTTCAATCCAGAAATGTTACTGAGTCCATCAGTTAATAGATATATGAAACTGAAATAGCTGTTGCAAAAACCCAAATTAATATAAAGAAAAAAGGTTAACATTGATAGGGGTGCCCAAACTTTTTCATATGACTGTATTAGGCTAAGGGTGCCAATACTTTTGTCTGGCCCATTTTTGGAGTTGTGTGTGAAATGATCAACGATTTGATTTTTGTTTCATTCTCTTTTGTGTTTTCTCATTGCAAGCAAAATAAATGAAGATAATAATAACAAAGAATTTGTGATTGCAGTCATTTTCAAGAAGAAACGGAGTATTATCTGACAAAAATGCAGGGGTGCCAATACTTTTGGCCAGCACTGTATATCATGTAGCTGAAGTGCAGCACAGATTCAGGTCAATTAAAAGCCTAGCCCTTCATCAGGAATAGAACACACATTTATAGGACATTTCTTAACGTTCCCCAAATGTTAGTAAAAACATATTCATCACATACTGGATTGAACTGCTGTACCCAATTTATTTTATATTTTAGGAGTCGGTCCATTTTATACCGACTCCACAGCCCTTGCCCCACAGACTGTGTGACAGCGCGTCTGGCTGCTTGCAATCACAGACCCTGTGTGTGGGTCACTATTGTACAGTAAAGAGATAAAACAATAACTGAAAAAATCCTTTATTTGAAATAAAAGACAACAAAAGCACGCTCTTTCACCCCTTTATTAACCCCCAAATACCCCTGAAGATCCGACGTAATCCATATGATGTCCCACGACGATCCCGGCTCTGCCACATCTGAAATGACAGTGAGTGGCCATAGAACATGACAGTCCACTGTAGACTTCATGCAGAGAATGAAAGCAGCAGAAATCAGCAGTGACATCATTCAAGTCAGTTGCAGTCACAGTTGGAGGTTCCCACAGTCCTCCACTTGTGACGGCAGGTAACGACCTCAAACTCAGTGACCTCGCCTCAGGATTAATGAAGTCACTTGAGGTCAAGTTACAATATAGCCCTGATTGCATCCTCCCTCCACCCCACAATTCATTATTCGACCCTTATAGCATCATCTCCCTCCCCCTAATTAATTTTGAAGTTGGCAGGAATGAATTGTGGGAGGAAGACACAGGACCTGTATGCACACGTTCAGGATTGGCAGAATAAAATTCTGCTGCAATGCCTGATGTGTTGGCAGCAAGAACACTGCATAAAACATGTTTTTGACATACCGTATTTTTCGCTTTATAAGACGCACTTTTGTTCCCCCAAATTTTGGGGGAAAGTAGGGGGTGCGTCTTATAAACTGAATATATGGGGGGGTGCACATATATATATATATATTTATATATTTATATACTGCAGGGTCCGCTCTGGAGCGGTGCTGGGGCTGAGGCAGGCTGGTGACAGCTGCTAGCGGCAGTGTTTGATCTCCTGCTCCCGCTCATATAATATGCACAGCCGCTGTCCAGCAGTGTGGTGCTGAAACTGCATCACGCTGAGGGGCTGGGGCAGTGGGGCATATTATATCTGCCTGCGTTCTCCTTTGATCGCACATGATCCCCCCTGTGTTAGATATGGCCCCCGTGCTGCTGCCCATAGTAAAATAAAAAACTCTTTACTTACCCCCTCCAGCATGTCTCCCTCCTGGTGCTGTGATCAGGCACGCAGAGATTTCACTCTGCTGTGCCAATCACATGACCGGACCGTGAACCAGGAAATGCAGGCAGGAGGCCGGAGCTCAACCCTGAGGAGGGGGACACGAGAGAGAACAGTGCTGGAGAAGGTAAAGAAAGAGTTTATTTTACTAAAAGCAGCAGCCTGGGGGCGATATCTAACACAGGGGGCCCGTGTGTGTCAGCCACAGGGGGCCCGTGTGTGTCAGCCACAGGGGGGGCCGTGTGTGGCAGCCACAGGGGGGGCCGTGTGTGGCAGCCACAGGGGGGGGGCGTGTGTGGCAGCCACAGGGGGGGGCCGTGTGTGCCAGCCACAGGGGGGGCCGTGTGTGCCAGCCACGGGGGGGCCGTCTGTGCCAGCCACAGGGGGGGCCGTCTGTGCCAGCCACAGGGGGGGCCGTGTGTGCCAGCCACAGGGGGGGCCGTGTGTGCCAGCCACAGGGGGGGGCCGTGTGTGCCAGCCACAGGGGGGGCCGTGTGTGCCAGCCACAGGGTGGGCCGTGTGTGCCAGCCACAGGGGGGGCCGTGTGTGGCAGCCACAGGGGGGGCCGTGTGTGGCAGCCACAGGGGGGGCCGTGTGTGGCAGCCACAGGGGGGCCGTGTGTGGCAGCCACAGGGGGGCCGTGTGTGGCAGCCACAGGGGGGGCCGTGTGTGTCAGCCACAGGGGGGGCCGTGTGTGTCAGCCACAGGGGGGGCCGTGTGTGTCAGCCACAGGTGGGGCCGTGTGTGTCAGCCACAGGTGGGGCCGTGTGTGTCAGCCACAGGTGGGGCCGTGTGTGTCAGCCACAGGTGGGGCCGTGTGTGTCAGCCACAGGTGGGGCCGTGTGTGTCAGCCACAGGGGGGACCGTGTATGTCAGCCACAGGGGGGACCGTGTGTGTCAGCCACAGGGGGGGGCCGTGTGTGTCAGCCACAGGGGGGGGGGCCGTGTGTGTCAGCCACAGGGGGGGGGCCGTGTGTGTCAGCCACAGGGGGGGGCCGTGTGTGTCAGCCACAGGGGGGGGCCGTGTGTGTCAGCCACAGGGGGGGGCCGTGTGTGTCAGCCACAGGGGGGGGCCGTGTGTGTCAGCCACGGGGGGGCTGTGTGTGGCAGCCACAGGGGGCATGTGCCAGCACAAGGGGGCTATATTTAATATAAAATGGCTATATCCAGATTAAGGGGGCTAATTTTAGGATGGGGGGGGTCTATGAGGGATATATACCCTATATGATTTGTTAGACGGACACTGGCATTATAAGACGGACCCCATTTATTAAAAAAAATTCTCTATTCCTTCACCAAATTTGAGGGTGCGTCTTATAATCCGGTGCGTCTTATAAAGCGAAAAATACGGTACATTCTTGTTGCATATTTTCTCCCAGTCATTAGTATGGGTGAAATACGCTGCAAAAACCTTGCAAAAATTGACTTTTACTGTAAAACACTGCCCATTTTCCATGCCAAAAATGCAATGTGTGCACATACAATAGAGTAATAGAGTAATCTATTAATGGTGGGGGAGATTTGAACCACACTTCGCTGATTTGCCGCACACACAGAAAAAATAAATAAATAATAATAATAATATACTCACCTTGCACTTTCGTCCTACTCTGTAGTACTTCTTCCCTCCCCTTGCTGGCCCTGCAGGCTGGGAGATGCGGCTGCTTCCTATTTCCTCCTCGGCATGTGTGACGACATGGACTCTCATGGGTTAATGTTTCTTAAAATTCATCCAGACAGGATGATAGATTGTTTATAGGGGGATAAGTCCCTCATTGTTTTCACGAGACTCTTGTTGACTCATGTAATTGTGTTGGCCACTGAAAGCCAGACGTACTGTTCTCCAGACTCTTCCAGTAATCATTGTATTGTAGTTGTGTATTGCTAATGTGATTACCTTAGTAGCCATTGTCTAGTCGGTGACTTCCAGACTACATGTATACCCTCAGTCTTTCTGTAGACATCATTTGGATGAACATTGTCCATGGAGCTTGAGATTCATCCAATGGGAGATGCGATCTTGTCCAACCAATCGATGAGGATGCAGTGTATCTAAGTGGAAGGCTGTGGCTATAAAAGGGACTTCTTTAAACCACCGGGTTGTTGATGGATGCTGATGGATCCAGTCTAAGCTCTTTGGAGCTGACTAGAGGATCAGGATATCTTATGGCTTCAATCTAGGGACTCCGGTTCCGGTTGGAGACCATATCCACAGCCTAAGGATTTCGACCCCGGCTGCCAGGATTATATCATCATACCAGGACTACCTAAGGAAGACACTCAGGTTGGGACAATCTGGTCACACTGGCTACAGACTTTACAGACCTCACACAGCTTCCTAAATCTGGCGTTATTCCTTTCTCGGTGGGTGCCCGCCGAAAGCGGGGTGCTGCTGGATTGGAGTAAGCGGCCCTGGAAGCTCTGGAGGCACGGACATTCTAATCCCTGGTGAGCAAGCGGAAGGGTGAGACTCTGTTGCCTGTTACATTTGTGTGTTTTGCTGGTTATGTGTTATGTCCCGTTAATTGTTTGGGGATCCAATAAAGTCTAATTATTGTGGTTCCCTCACCCTGTGTTGTCTGAGTAGTGTTACGCCCACGGTTAAGGAGCCCGGCGTTCAGTTGGGATGAGCCCTGAGCCACGCTGTCTTTCTAAAGGCGGCGGGTTTTAGTGGACGAGAGCACCCACTGAGCCCTGTGTCTCCACAGCATGTCCCACCCACCTCTCTGCTCAGCTGCCTCCGAATTGGATGTGTGGATGTTGCTGAGGGAGTGGTGTTGGCAGGCCCCTTAGATACTCGACTGCAGCCTTAGCAACGTGACACAGACTGTCACAAAACCTGTGATAGAGAGCAAATTGAGAAGAGAGAGGAAATTTAGAAAATGCAGGGGAAAATAATGATTGCGGCGTGATGGCACGATGTGTGTGGGCGTGGGTGCTAACATTTAATGATAATGTATATACAGTATATCACCCTGTATATTCATTGCATTATTCTTAAATCTTCATAAATAAGCTACATACATTCTAGAATACCCATTGAGCTAGAATCGGGCCACCATCTATATATATAATTGCCTTATTCTGTCTGTCTGTCTGTCTTGCTCCAAAATTGTGTCACCGTGACAGTGTCATCGTGACAGTGTCGTTAGAGTGACAACTGTTGGATTGGCCGCTGGGCTCGGCCTGGCCCCGCCCCCCCACGTATTGGCCGCTCGCCTCGGCCTGGCCCCGCCCCCCGCATGGATTAGCCGCTTGCCCCGGCCCTCCGCACGCATCGCCCGCCCCAGCGAACACCGGCTCCCGGTACACATGTGCAGGGAGCCGGCATACGCTGACGCCTCACCCGCTCAGCCCCACTCCAGCGTACACCGGCTCCCAGTACACATGTGCAGGGAACCGGCAACGCTGACGCCTCGCCCACTCGCCCCTGCCACACGTTGGCACGCTCGGCCCCGCCCCCGGAGGACATAACCTTGCGATGCTGGGATCGTGACTGAGCCGGTGTACGCTGGTAACCATGATAACCATGATCGCGTAACTATAGGAAGCGCTTCCCTTAGGTACCCGATGTGTATCATGGTTACCAGCGTACACCGGCTCCCGGTACACATGTGAAGGGAGCCGGCATACGCTGACGCCTCGCCCGCATAGCCCCGCCCCCGGCACATGTTGCCACGCTCGGACCCCCCCGGCGGCCCCAGCATGGGGGATGGAGCACGATGGGGGGGGGTGCAGCATGGAGGATGGAGCACAATGGGAGTTGTGCAGCATGGAGGATGGAGCACGATGGGGGTGCGCAGCATGGGAGATGTAGCACGATGGGGGGTGCGCAGCATGGGGGATGAAGCACGATGGGGGTGTGCAGCATGGGGGATGGAGCACGATGGGGGGTGCGCAGCATGGAACACGATAGGAGGTGCGCAGCATGGGGGGAAGGAGCACGATGGGGGGTGCACAAAAATCATACATTAACTACACAATACGTAAATTCTAGAATACCCAATGCGTTAGAATCGGGCCACCTTCTAGTCTATATATATAATTGCCTTATTCTGTCTGTCTGTCTTGCTCCAAAATTGTGTCGTTACAGTGACAGTGTCAGTGTCGTTACAGTGACAACCCTCGGATTGGCTGCTGGGCTCGCCCTGGCCCCGCCCCCCCACAGATTGGCCGCTCGCCTCGGCCTGGCCCCACCCCCCGCATGGATTGGCCGCTCGCCCCGGCCCTCCGCACGCATCGCCCGCTTGGCCACGCCCCTTCCCCCGAATTCAAACAAAGCCCCGACTCCCAGGTGACTGCTGCAGTGCACTCCCAGGAGTACACCGGCAACCCAGCAACCTAGCCCAGACATAACCTTGCGTTGCTGGGATCATGACGGAGCCGGTGTACGCTCGTAACCATGATACACATCGGGTAACTATAGGAAGCGCTTCCCTTAGTTACCCGATGTGTATCATGGTTACCAACGTACACCGGCTCCCGGTACACATGTGCAGAGAGCCGCCACACGCTGACGCCTCGCTTGCTCAGCCCCACCCCCGGCACACGTTGGCACACTCGGTCCTGCCCCCGGCGGCCCGCTTGGCCCCGCCCCCGACACACATGGGCCCGCTTGGTCCCCGCACACGTTGGCCCGCTTGGTCCCGCCCCCAGCACACGTTGGCCCGCTCGGCCCCGCCCCCGGTGGCCCGCTCGGCCCCGCCCCCAGCACACGTTGGCCGCCACACGTTGGGCACCTATACACTTCCCCCCCAGGACTACTCCTCCCATTATACTCCTCTTTCCCCAGGACTACTCCTCCCATTATAGTCCTCCTATTATACTCCTCTCTGAGTATAATAGGAGGACTATTATAGCATGGGGGATGGAGCACAATGGGGGGTGCGCAGCATGGGGGAAGGAGCACGATGGGGGTGCTCAGCATGGAGGATGGAGCACGATGGGGGTGCGCAGCATGGGGGATGGAGCACGATGGGGGATGCGCAGCATGGGGGAAGGAGCACGATGGGGGGTGCGCAGCATGGGGGCTGGAGCACGATGGGTGGTGCGCAGCATGGGGGCTGGAGCACGATGGAGGGTGCGCAGCATGGGGGAAGGAGCACGATGGGTGGTGCGCAGCATGGGGGATGGAGCACGATGGTGGGCACACCTCCCCCCAAAACACACACACACACACACACACCGCCACCGCACAACACACCACACTGGGAACCACAAACACCGCCCTACACAGACACACACACACACACACACACAGACAACGAACGTCACACACACACACAACACCCAACACACAAGCACCGCGGCATACACAAATATACGAACATACCGTGCAACACACACACATTGCACAAAACATACCTCCCCCAAAACACACATACGCACCCCCCCCCACACACACACACACACACAAACCGCGCAACACACAGCACCACACAGATAACACTGCAGACACACAGCGCTCCACAAACAACGCAACACACACACAACGCAACACACAAACAACACCGCTCTCACACACCCCCACAACACCTAGAACATGTACAGTGCCCTAGACAAACACTTGGCAACTACACACAACCACCTCATTTTATATATATATATATATATATATATATATATATATATATAACAAAAATCATACATTAATTACACAATAAATTCTAGAATACCCGATGCGTTAGAATCGGGCCAACTTCTAGTCTAATATAAATATATATATTAGCACGTTGGCTCAGTGGTTAGCACTGCAGTCTTGCAGCGCTGGGGTCCTGGGTTCTAGTCCCACTAAGGACAACATGTGCAAGGAGTTTGTATGTTCTCCCCGTGTTTGCGTGGGTTTCCTCCCACACTCCAAAAACATACTGATAGGGAATTTAGATTGTGAGCCCCAATGGGGACAGTGTTGCCAATGTATGTAAAGCGCTATGGAGGTAATAGCGCTATATATATATATATATATATATATATATATATACATACACATACATACACACACACACACACACACACACACAGTGCCTTGCAAAAGTATTCGGCCCCCTTGAATTTTTCAACTTTTTCCCACATTTCAGGCTTCAAACATAAAAGATAAAAAATTTTACATTTTATGGTGAAGAATCAACACCAGGTGGGACACAATTGTGAAGGTGAACAATATTTATTGCTTATTTTAAATTTTTGTAAAAAATAAAAAACTGAAAATTGGGCTGTGCAATATTATTCAGTCCCTTTAAGTTAATACTTTGAAGGGCCACCTTTTGCTGCAATTACATCTGCGAGTCGCTAGGGGTATGTATCAGTTTTGCACATCGAGAGAGAAATTCTTGCACATTCTTCCTTTGCAAATAGCTCGAGCTGAGTGAGGTTGGATGGAGAACGTTTGTGAACAGCAGTTTTCAGCTCTTTCCACAGATTATCGATTGGATTCAGGTCTGGACTTTGACTTGGCCATTCTAACACCTGGATACGTTTATTTGTAAACCATTCCATTTTAGATTTTGCTTTATGTTTGGGATCATAGTTTTGTTGGAAGACAAATCTCCATCCCAGACTCAGGTCTTTTGCAGACTCCAACAGGTTTTCTTCAAGAATGGTCCTGTATTTGGCTCCATCCATTTTCCCGTCAACTTTAACCATCTTCCCTGTTCCTGTTGAAGCAAAGCAGGCCCAAACCATGATGCTGCCACCACTAAGTTTGATAGTGGGGATGGTGTGTTCAGGGTGATGAATAGAGATAAGCCACCCCCCTAGTGTCCGAGTTCGGTTCGTCGAACGGCGGGTGTGTTCGTCGAAGGTTCGACAAACACCTTTGAACCCCATTGAAAACAATGGCAGGCAAATACAAACATAGAAAACACAAAAAAAAGGTTCAGCTTACCAGTATAGAAGCCACAGGACAAATCAAGAGGTGCACGGATCGATCCAGATGAGCCAGTTCTGGTATGAAGTACGTATAAAACAAACCACCTAAACAAACCTCTATAAAAAAATATCCTTTCATATTATTCAGTAAAAACAATATACGACACCAATGTCAAATTACATATAAAACACATGACAGTGTATTAGTGAGAGGTCTAATGAAGAGCAGGAAAGGCGTGCAGGAATAGGATGATAGTTAGATACACTCTAGATGATCTTAGAGGAGCTAGATGATCCTCAATTTCTCCTGCCTGACTGCGGAGGGTATTATAATGTTTTGAACACCCCCCGCTCCGGGTGGCTGTCCCTTGCTATCCCTGTTCTTCACTGGCCTGAAACCCACCACCAAACCAGGTGCATTGTGTAAGACCAGGACAACGTAAAAAAATACAAATAATTATGTTGGTTCCTGAACAAGACTGGATTCTATATTTCAGTCTAGATACTGTATAAACAGCAGTTAGGAAAGAGCTACTGGGTCCACCAAGGCTGGTACCCACAGCTTCTCCGACGCGTTTCCCCCCCTCCTAACTGAATGGTCGGGGGTTCATCAGGGGTAAATATCCAACAACACCTGTGAATAAACAAAAAACAGACAAAAGGTGTCTTTTAAAATAGATACATTCAATATTCATCTCCAAAAAGTCTCCTCAATATAGGGGACTTACTTGGAACAGCATCCAAGATTAATACACTGGTTGCAGCAAAACGTGCTTGCTTGATCTGTCTGAGTACAGTCTCCTAAAAGGACTAGTAGTGTCCTCCTAAAATGGAACAAGATCACATAAATCATTTGTCCCCACCTATCAGTGATCCCTCCCAAAAAGGCATACACAGGGATAGCCATTGTCAGTCTAGATTATATTTCTACCTTATATGGTCCACTTTACTTGTCTCAGCAGAGAGAAGATATCACTATTCAGGGTAGAAGACACCTATGTAGTTAGAAGAAAAGGCATACATGTAAACAGGTATATTGCTACTCCTATTTCTTAGGGAGTGATGTCTTGGTCTAGAATAGGGATAACATAGCTACTCAGAACATATGTATCACTATGTTCCTCATAAGTATGAGTATTTAACTCGGCTTATAAGTCCCTGTAGATAGAGGGAAGCTATCTCAGTTGACAAAGGCAGAATGTCGATCATCATATGGGGGAGTCATAGGCTCTCAGAATACATATATAACATCAGCAAAAAATACCTATAGTCTGATGCAAGGCTTATGGATGGTGCACTGTGTGCCGTTTAGGGCAGAGGATCTCAGTCAGCCCTCTAGGTTATATATTCAGCTGTCCAATTTACCTGTAAGGGAAGACATATAGTATGGCTCAAACAGAGCTGGTGCATATATGATCAAGTCATATTATGGCCCATGGTTACCTATATACTAATGTTTCCATAAAGAGAATCCCTAGATTCCATTTCAAATCCCAGAGAGTAAGCCCTGTGGAAGAAGCATATTGAATCTCTCATATCTCAGATAAGACAAAATAATATATGGACCTGAATCATCCTTATGTCCATCATTACCTCTACAGTAATGTTTCCTTGCTGGAGGCCCTGGATCTCCACTTCAAATCCCTTTAAATGTAAGTACATCCTAAGGGAATAAAAACATGCAAAATGCTAGTGCTACTTTTTAGTCGCCTAAATAGGCATGTGCAGACCCTAAGTGTCCTGTGTGGACCTATAAGAAAAAAAAAAAAAAACACCTACCAGGGATACACTCGATCTGCAAGGACAAATGTCCCGAGCGCCTGAGCACATCTAGTTACGCAGAGAGTGTGGATGATGCCATCTGGGCTGGAGATGAAGTAGCCTGTGGTATCCCCGCTTGCTGTGTGCTTCACTGGCAAACAAGATCATTTAAAGTGCCCGCGCCCAGAAGTGGGGGCGGGACATCCTGTCTTCAAGCATTGGCACATAGATAAGCCTATCATGGATCTATCTGCCGAAACCGGAAGTGACACATCCCGGTCAGATTGACAGGACCAGCGTCCTATGGTTGCTGCTGATCCTCCCGGAAATGACATTTTGTGACGGGGTGTACAGCAGAGCAAGGAGAGACAACAGGCCGAGGAACGATCCAACAGGTTTATTCACAAGAACACTGGAACAGCACACGATAAGTCCACGTAAAACAGATTCGGGGGCCCTTCCCGACAATCCTCGGACCGGATTACAAAGCAATCGTCCTTACAGTAGTCCAAAGAGTTCCACACAATCCCACGGGCCGCCACACAGGCCTAGCTCCGTCCGTGTCCACAGCCACACAGGCTGGAGCTCCTGCTCCCTTCAAGTTTCAGCTCACTCTGCCTGAATCTCCCAGGTAAGCAGAGTTTACACTAGTTGGACTCTAGGCCCACCTCCCCCTACTCCCAGGGATGGAAGTGCCTCAAGAGGATATAACCTTGCATTTTAGGGGGTGATTACCTACAACAATAGAAATGTACACAGAAGTAGTTCAAATAAGACAATGAACCCAGCTTGAAATAGGAATCTGTACAGCATATACAGTGAGAGGGTAAATTACATCTTCACACATAACGCTGGTTCTATATCCTGGGTATGTCTGCTAGAGCCGGAAATGACATATCCCAGTTTGATTGACAGGATCAGCAGCCTATAGTCGCTGCTAATACTCCCAGAAGTGACATAGGAACACTAACAATATTGACAAGTCCAGCAGCCATTCATGTCCACTAGAGCTGCTGGATAAGACGTACCTCTGTCTGATTGATGGGACCAGCTACCTATAGTTGCCGATGATAATCACTGCATAATAAAAACTTATAATAGATTTTCAAAGTGCAGTTTAATATCTTGACAGCTCCACCTAACACTGAAAATTCACATGAACTACATATAGTTACATTTCACTACCATTAATCCCCATACGCTGTCAAATATGCATCTTAAAGGAATCTATCTCCAGATGTCTCCACATCTGCTAAAAATAAATGGCAAAGTTGCTGCTAATATTCACAGAAGTGACATATCGCTAGTTCGATATGAACACCAGCCATAATGACAGGTCCAGCAGCGATTCATATCCACTAGAGCTGCTGGGAGAGGCGTATCCCTATTTGATTAAGGGGACCAGCTACCTGTAGTTGCCGCTGATAATCACTACATAGTTAAACCTATATATGGATTTAAAGTTTTAAGAGGTCCACCTAACATTGAAATTCACTGGGACTAAATATGGTTTTGTTAGCATACACATTGATTAAATAACACTACTATTGATCCCCATACATGATCATATATGTGTCTTAAAAGAATATGTCTCCAGATGTCTCCATATCTGCAAAAAAATACAGGGCAAATAGTGACTCTAGTAATACGCCTGTGTATGTTCTCTGTCTGAGGGGGCATCACTGTATCTATTATAAGGGGTAAGGAGATGTTTATTAAATACAAAACAGGTATGAATGACCTTACATATGGCATGGGTGTAAATATCTTATCTTAACCTGTATCTAAAAGCGACCTAATATTCTGTATATTCATTGCTGATTTAGATGAAGCTGACGAAACTCAAGGTCTCATTAAGTCCGCCCGGGGTAACAGAATCTAGCAAGAAAGTCCACCTGGCCTCTCTTTGGAGGATTTTATTATTTATTATTATGGACCATATAAGGTAGAAATATAATCTAGACTGACAATGGCTATCCCTGTGTATGCCTTTTTGGGAGGGATCACTGATAGGTGGGGACAAATGATTTATGTGATCTTGTTCCATTTTAGGAGGACACTACTAGTCCTTTTAGGAGACTGTACTCAGACAGATCAAGCAAGCACGTTTTGCTGCAACCAGTGTATTAATCTTGGATGCTGTTCCAAGTAAGTCCCCTATATTGAGGAGACTTTTTGGAGATGAATATTGAATGTATCTATTTTAAAAGACACCTTTTGTCTGTTTTTTGTTTATTCACAGGTGTTGTTGGATATTTACCCCTGATGAACCCCCGACCATTCAGTTAGGACGGGGGGAAACGCGTCGGGAGAAGCTGTGGGTACCAGCCTTGGTGGACCCAGTAGCTCTTTCCTAACTGCTGTTTATACAGTATCTAGACTGAAATATAGAATCCAGTCTTGTTCAGGAACCAACATAAATATTTGTATTTTTTTACGTTGTCCTGGTCTTACACAATGCACCTGGTTTGGTGGTGGGTTTCAGGCCAGTGAAGAACAGGGATAGCAAGGGACAGCCACCCGGAGCGGGGGTGTTCAAAACATTATAATACCCTCCGCAGTCAGGCAGGAGAAATTGAGGATCATCTAGCTCCTCTAAGATCATCTAGAGTGTATCTAACTATCATCCTATTCCTGCACGCCTTTCCTGCTCTTCATTAGACCTCTCACTAATACACTGTCATGTGTTTTATATGTAATTTGACATTGGTGTCGTATATTGTTTGTACTGAATAATATTAAAGGATATTTTTTTATAGAGGTTTGTTTAGGTGGTTTGTTTTGAATCTTACCTCGTGAGTTTATCACAGTTGTGGTTCTATTATGAAGTACGTATACACAGAGTAAACTCCTTCTAAGGTGTCCAAAAGTGAAAAACTACTCAGAAGTCCTTATAGGGCAAGGACATGTGACATACACAGCCAATGACACATGCCCTTGCTTGTGTGCAAAAAATTCCCTTTGCTATGTGTGTGGAGATCGCCATTATTTCAGGAACCGCGGCACCTCCCCTTCCCACTATACACTTAAATTGGATATTATTAACATTGCGCACATTGCGGTGTCCATGCGTATAATTCTGCAGCGATTTGGCAGCACATGTGAATGTATTGTGACTGCTGAATTGATGCAGAATGTATGTGCTCTGGCTGCTTGCTCTGCCATTCAGCTCGGCTCCATGCCCGCTGACAACAGAAGCTACTTTCACACTTGCGTTGAACGGCATCCATCACAATGCGTTGTGTGACGCATGTGACGGATGCGTTGTATATAGTGTGATATCAAGGCAACGGATTCCTGTGAAATAACGCGTTGCGTTAAGCCGAGAGAGCGAGCCCCCATCATCACTGCACAACCGGCACTATTGCACTCATCATCACCGCACACACCCCGACACTACCACCCCCATCATCATCACTGCACACACCCCTGGGCACCACCACACCCACGCAAGCACTACTGCTCCCATCATCATCACAGCACACAACCCGGCACTACCGCACCCATCATCACCGCACACACGCAGGCACCCTCGCTCCCGTCATCACCGCACACATCCTGGCACTACCACCCCCATCATCATCACTGCACACACCCAGGCACTACCACACCCATCATCACCGCACACAAACAGACACTACCGCTCCCATCATCACCGCACACACACTACCTCAGTGACGTCCCCGCTGACAGCGCGACTCACTTCAGTTGCTGCCGGGAGCTGACAGAGAGCAGCGGTGTTCTACTGCTGCTCCTGTCAGCTTCCGATGTAGCAGAGCTGGATGTGTCGTGAGACCTCGTGTGGATTTTGTCGGACCTGGAGGGGTATTTGGGGATTAATAAGTGGTGAAAGAAGGTGATTTTTTTTTATCTTGACATCAAAGACATACAGATAGGAACTCTAGATTGTGAGCCCCAATTGGGACAATATTCCCAATGTATGTAAAGCGCTGTGGAATTAATAGCGCTATATAAATGAATAAAATTATTATTTTTCCAAATAAAGGATTTTTTTCGTGTGTATGTGATTATTTACTTTCACTTACAGGTTTATCATTGTGGGTGTCTCATAGACGACTGCCATGATTAACCTAGTACTTAGTGGCAGCTATGGGCTGCTGCCATTAACTCATTATTACCTCGAATGCCACCGCACCAGGGCAATTCGGGATGAGCCGGGTAGACTCCCGGGACTGTTGCATCTAATGGATGCGGCAATTCCGGGCGGCTGCTGGCTGTTATTTTTAGGCTGGGGGGCTCCCCATAACGTGGGGCTCCCCATCCTGAGAATACCAGCCTTCAGACGTGTGGCTTTACCTTGGCTGGTATCAAAAGTGGGGGGGGAACTGCACGTCAGGTTTTTTTTTAATTATTTATTGTACTGCACGATATAGACCTGCCCACCGGCAGCTGTGATTGGTTGCAGTGAGAATGCTGTCACTCAGCATGGGGGCATGTCTGACTGCAACCAATTATAGGCGCCGGTGGGTGGGGGAAGCAGTGAATACTAAATGGAATAATGAGCGGCCGGCATTTTCAAAAGAGGAAAAGCCACCAGAGCAGTGTGAAAGCCGTGCAGTGCCGCGACGGTGATTGGTGAGTATGAGGGGGGGGAAGAGAGAGAGACACAGAGACCGAGATAGACCGACCGAGAGAGAGACCGACAGACAGAGAGAGATACCAGGAGTGCTTTTAAACGATTTAGAACGTTCTGCTGGCATGCTCAGTAGAACGTGACAGAATCCTGCACTGGAATCCGTCGCCAAACACATGGCGACGGAATCCAGCACCATAGACATTCATTATGCCTCGTAAAGGATCCCAACGGAATCCTGCGGAGTGTGTTTTTTTTTTTTTTACAGCAACAAAAACGCTACATTCAGCGTTCCCTCCGCCTGACAGTCAGCGACAAAACAACTGATGCGCCGCGGGGCAGATGCAACGCAAGACCATCCGTTGCTAATAGAATTCTATGAGGAATAATGACATTTTTGTGTACTCACCGTAAAATGTCTTCCTTGGAGCCTTTCATTGGGGGACACAGACAGTGGGTATTATGATGTCTCCAGGGAGGCGTGACACTAGATTTGAAAAAAGTGTTAACTCCTCCCCCCACAGCATATACCCTAGATAGGCAGGAAACTAGCTCAGTTTGGTGTAAAAGCAGTAGGAGAAGGACAACCAAAACCACAAGGTTGGGAGCTGTGTCCCCCAATGAAAGGCTCCAAGGAAGACATTTTACGGTGAGTACACAAAAATGTCATTTCCTTTCGCGCATTTTCATTGGGGGACACAGACAGTGGGACGTCCCAAAGCAGTCCCTGGGTGGGAACTGAACTATTAACAGTGTATAACATCAGACTAAGAGCTGACTAACAACTGCAGGGAACACATATCAAAACACTGTAAAAAAACCGAGCAGTGGTCACTTATAAATGGGCCACTGCTGCCTGAAGGACTTGTCTTCCAAGAGCAGCATCTGCGGAAGCATGCATATGCACTCTGTAGAATTTTGTAAACTTGTGCACACTGGACCAGGTGTTGGGGATGAGAATTGAGTAAACTGAAATACTTAATTCAGCCATTTCATAGACTCAGGTATATAGTTTAGTAGATGTAAACTAACACACATATCTATGCATGTCTTTGTTCTCTTTTACTAACACATATATATATAGGTATATTGCATATTTAGTGATTTTCCTTGGACACAGTGTATACTAGTATATGTAATTTGAAGATGGCTGCCGCTTCCTGTTTGCACATGGGACGATGGACAAAGGAATTCCTAAAAGCCTGGACTGTCCAATCAAGAAGAGGATGTGCAGATCTCTCTACGTCATGAAGCCCCGACCTACGATACTTGATTGGACTAAAACTTTTGTTTACACCCCCTTACTGCTCGGTCTAGTTTTTTTTTTTCAAAGAATAAAGTTCAGTCTTGCCTCAGATTCTGTCGTGAGAGGAAGAGTCATAATTGATTCAATTAATTGTTATTCTTTCTCATGTGCACACATGACATTTTAATTTGGAACAGCGGTCAGATCGAAAAGGGATCACTTCGGTCCAGACCTTAACAGCTGGAGGCACCGCTGAGATTGCTGTAAGAAAGATTGGCCGAACTTCTCTCTCGGATCCAGGAGATAGTATCCCAATACGCAGAGGCCGCCGACAGAGCTGATCACTCAAATATCGCAGGGAAGTGTCATATATAATGTATATGATGATTTACCTGTGATTCGACGGTGTGTGGCGAAGGGTTTGATCTCTGAATTGAGGCGGGGGTTGACGTATACCCTATGCGTTTTTCGGTATTTTCAATTGAGTTGTTTTCTTTTTGAACAGAAATGTCAGAACTAGCGATTCCCCTTATTGCAGATAATACATCCACTGCTTATGAAATATTTAATATTAAATATTGAATGTTGAATATTAAATGAGCGAGGAGGGAAGGGTTCTGGTAACTTAAAGTGGAATTAGCGGATTCCCCTGCGTTTTAGACGTGTGTCACTGTTTGCGTTGGATACGCAAACAAGGCGGGAAAGGATTTCATTTTAGTTAAGTTAAAGGTTTTGGAATTAGCGTATTCTCCTGCGTTTTAGATGCGCGTCACTGTTTAGGTTCAATACGCGGACGAGGCGAGAAAGGATTCCGTTGGAACCGGCCGGTCCAATTAGAGCACCATGTATACTTTGTTCAGAAAGAAATCCGTTTTTCCGGAAAATGCTGAAAGCGCTAGTATCCTAGTTGGTAGACGAGAAGGAAAAAAATATACGAAAAATTGTAACAAATTGTGTAAAATAGTTGGATTAAAACCAGGTGGCAGGCTGCAGCCCAGTGTATGGAAGTCAATATTGAGCTCTAGTAAGGGCATTCTTGAAGACAATAATCTGTTGGATACAGCAAAAGCTTGGTTTTGGACAGCTGCAGTTTTGCAGAAAGAGGGCTGGCAGGAGATTGAAGTGGACCAAGGACATGTTAAACTGTATGGTTATGTTTTAAGTGAAAAATCAAAGGTTCAGGTGACAGATTCACAAACCTTATTGCCGCCGTCTTACAATAGTACCGTGGCCGGTCCAGGGGTTGGTCCAGGCGGGTGGATATGCCTTGTTTGTGATTGCCAAAATCCTGATTATTGTGATGTTTGTTGAGGACAAAGACCTCATTCACTGCTTGCTATAGCTCACAGTCCCCCCCTTTGCCTGTTGCTGTTTCTGACGTCACTAAATGTCTTCCTTCAACTGTGTCCCATTGTTCTCCTTCTTTAGCAGTTACTGTATCCGGTACTAACCAAACGCCTCCTTTGCATGATGTAATGCAAACTAGTTTACAGCCCTTAAAAGTAACGCCCCTGGCACCGTCCGTAGCTTCTGCCCCTCCCAGTACACCCATAGTGTCCCAACATGGCAATACTCCCGGAAGTCAGATGCCTGGAACTTCCTGTGGCGGCCATATTGCTACACCCACTGAAGGCAATACACCTCATAAACCACAACTACTTTGTCCAGTCATCACCCCGGGTGGCACCTATTATAGCCCGGTGCCTGAACCTGGTTTACTTTGTCCCCGTCTTTTAGCATCCTCAGTGGCACCTCCAGTTCTGAAACCTCACAGACCCACACCACATACTACCCATTCTGTACTGTCACATGAGCTTATTGATCTTGATCCACCCAGGAGGGTGTACCTTATGCACAGGACGGTGTGGCTTATGATAACCCTCATACGGATGGAGGATCACATGATTCCTTTTCTACGGTATCCGAGGAGTGGCACCCTGTCTTTCAGCGCTATTATGCCTGTTCCAATGGCACCCTCCTCCTCTCAGTTGGAAAAGGAGACATCACCACCATGTCTGTAGGAGCCGTGGTTAATCCTGCCAACGGCCACCTGCGCCACAGAGGTGGCCTAGCTGCCCGTATAGTCAAGGCTGGGGGCGAATCTATTCAACGTGACTCAGAAGCCCTAGTACGTACACAAGGCCCTGTCCAACCGGGATGCATTGCTATTACAGGCCCTGGCAACCTGCCCTGCAATCTAGTCATTCATGCAGTTGGTCCACTCTATGATTCCAATCAACATGACACCAGTTGCCGGATCCTCTGAGAGGCAGTCGAAGCAGCCATCCTACACGCTTCCCAGACCTCTCAGACCCAGATGCCTTTACGGTCAATAGCCTTGCCCGCCATTTCAGCTGGAGTTTTCGAATTCCCTATCCGAGCTTGTACAAACGAGATTGTTAAAACCATAATGCCCCAATCCATGGTCAGATGTTGAATTTGCAAGAAATTCGTCTAGTCAGAAGTTTGGAAGCGACTGTTTAGGCACTCCAGGATGCCCTCCAAGGATATGTTCGCCCATCCAAACCCACTACCACCTCCAGGAAACTACCTATTATGGTTGAAGATGCAAGTGATGATCAAGTACCAGTCCGGACACAGAAAGCCATTCTTGACAAGGACGACCCAGAACCCTTGATGTACATAAAGTTTACTCCTGGACAGGCAGCCACCTTAGTCTCCACATTGCCAGACCCAGAGGCCCAACCTATGCTATTCTACCGCCGTATCGTACAGATCCAGAAGATGTATGCAGCTACATGGCAAGATTTAATGTCACTGGCCCAAATTAAAGCAGGAGACTCCTATTGGCCAGTCATGGAAGGGGCCCTGAATGATTCTCGCCTGTCTTCTGAAGAAACCTGGCAATCCGGTGTCACTTTTTGTGAACAGTTGAAATCCTGGGCACAAGACCGTCTATCTGATCAAGCTACTAGCCTTAAGGTTTTGACTCAAGAACAAGCAGAGTCAGTTGAAAAATACGCTTCCAGACTCACCCAGATGTTCGCAGACCTCAGATTCTCACAACAAATTAAACCACAGGTTCAGCCTTTGTCACAAGCCTTTGTTGCTGGCCTGAGGGAGGAGCTTAGGAATAATATAATGAAGACTCGCCCTGAAATTGAAAATGCCACCATGACAGATGCTATTATTATAGCAAAGAGCTTCCAGAAGAATATGAAGCCCTCCAAGAAGGCGATGGTTGTCCTGATGGAAGAGGACTCTGGGGACCCTCAGTACGTCATGTCTAATGTATCACCATTTCCTACGCAAGTGTACCCTCCCGCCATTCATCAGGCTACAGCTGAACCTTCAACACAATTTCAAAACTACCCTGATCGGAGAGGATTCAGAGGCCCTTGTTTCCGATGAGGAAGGGATGGACATATCCAACGTGATTGTCGAACACCGACCAATAGGTGTTATCCTCGGAATGTCAATAATCGGCAATCAAGAAGACAATACTCAGCACTTGAACAAGGGGACCGAGATCAGGCCCAGCAATGGCCACAATGATGGTCAGGCGCGCCTGAACCTGCCATGGCTTCTACCACAAGTGCCTTTTCCCCTTGCTCTGCAGTCACCCTACTGGTAGATGAGAACCCAATCAAATTCATGGTGGACACAGGTGCGGCCAAAACTGTTATTAGCCAACAAGACTTACCATTGTCAGTTCCTCTTACTTCAGACACTTTTACTTGTGTTGGTGTAGATGGCACACCAACTAAAAACCAGCTTACAGTGCCGGTCCCAATCGGCCCTTTCCCTGAAGTTTTGACCAGACTCCAGGTGTCGCCTATCTGTCCCATTAATCTTTTGGGTGCCGACCTCTTACACCGTTTCCGAGCCAACATCAATTTCGACTCAGATGGCATGACGGTAACTTTCCACAATCCCAATATACCGGAGGGAATTGAAGACATGTGCATTGTCTCAGCACTGCCTATAATGCTCCTGTATAGTGATGAGCGAGTACTAAAAAGCTCGGGTGCTCGAGGCTCGGGCCGAGCATCCCAAGATACTCGTGTACTCGGCCCGAGCACCGAGCCCAATGTTATCCTATGGGAGACTCGAGTATTTTTGTGAAATGACCCCCGGCAGCATGTAGAAACCCTAAAAATGGCACAAAAGTCTCAGAAGAGTGCTCAAATGACATGGCAACAGCATGGGGAAGACCCCTTGAAGCATTTATCACTCAAAAGTCACAGCTGTGAACAATTTTGTCCGCGTTTTACGCCATTTTTACGGACTCACCAGAAAACCTTCAAAAATGACACCAAAATGAATTTTCATGGCGGAAATGTTAAGGGCACATACCCAATAGTGAGATAGAGCTAATGTATGTTACTTTTTGAGATTAATACATGAAAGATTTTACGTAAAACATTGTGTGGCACTCCGATGTCCCTGAGAAGAGACGTACATAAAGGCCTCTGAGTCTAATGTGCCCATTTTGAGGAAGTGAGTCTTTGTAGTATTTTCCTTTGCCAGGGCAGTCCAAAATTGTGAGGTTCACCAATGCCCCTGCATACAGATGTGCATGATGGCCTGTAAGCCTGAAGTGCCCATTGTAAGGAAGTGGGTCTATTGTAGTATAGCCCTTTGGCAGGGCAGCCAAAAATTGGGAGGCTTCACGTTGTCCCTGGATAGAGACGTGCATGAGGGCCTCAAAACATTAAGTGTCCATTGTCAGGAAGTGGGTGTATTATAGTATAGCCCTTAGGCAGGGCAGCCAAAAATTGGGAGGCTCAACGTTGTCCCTGGATAGAGACGTGCATGAGGGCCTCAAAACATTAAGTGTCCATTGTCAGGAAGTGGGTGTATTATAGTATAGCCCTTAGGCAGGGCAGCCAAAAATTGGGAGGCTCCACGTTGTCCCTGGGTAGAGACGTGCATGAGGGCCTCAAAACATTAAGTGTCCATTGTCAGGAAGTGGGTGTATTATAGTATAGCCCTTAGGCAGGGCAGCCAAAAATTGGGAGGCTCCACGTTGTCCCTGGATAGAGATGTGCATGAGGGCCTCAAAACATTAAGTGTCCATTGTCAGGAAGTGGGTGTATTATAGTATAGCCCTTAGGCAGGGCAGCCAAAAATTGGGAGGCTCCACGTTGTCCCTGGATAGAGACGTGCATGAGGGCCTCAAAACATTAAGTGTCCATTGTCAGGAAGTGGGTGTATTATAGTATAGCCCTTAGACAGGGCAGCCAAAAATTGGGAGGCTCCACGTTGTCCCTGGATAGAAACGTGCATGAGGGCCTCAAAACATTAAGTGTCCATTGTCAGGAAGTGGGTGTATTATAGTATAGCCCTTAGGCAGGGCAGCCAAAAATTGGGAGGCTCCACGTTGTCCCTGGATAGAGACGTGCATGAGGGCCTCAAAACATTAAGTGTCCATTGTCAGGAAGTGGGTGTATTATAGTATAGCCCTTAGGCAGGGCAGCCAAAAATTGGGAGGCTCCACGTTGTCCCTGGATAGAGACGTGCATGAGGGCCTCAAAACATTAAGTGTCCATTGTCAGGAAGTGGGTGTATTATAGTATAGCCCTTAGGCAGGGCAGCCAAAAATTGGGAGGCTCCACGTTGTCCCTGGATAGAGACGTGCATGAGGGCCTCAAAACATTGTTCCCATTGCAAAGGAGCGGGTCTCCTGTCGTTGTAATGTCCATTCTGCAAAGAATGGGCGAAAAAATTTACCACTGGGGGTATACCTGAAACAAAGGCCTAACTATTGTAATGGTCATCATGGTGGCGCATGAGGAGAAGGAGGAGCAGTCCAGCGATTATCCAAAGTACAGAAGTGTGTACCCATGGGTGAGTGGAGGTACATGGCAAATTCCCGTTACAAACTTTAAATTCCGCTCTCATTTGCTGGTGGTGTGGTGAAGTCTGGCCCAATCCAACCCTTGTTCATCTTGATCAGAGTCAGCGTGTCAGCATTTTCAGTTGACAGGCGGGTGCGTTTATCTGTAATGATTCCACCTGCGGCACTAAAAACACGCTCTGACAAAACGCTAGCGGCAGGGCAGGCCAGGACTTCCAAGGCGTAGAGAGCCAATTCATGCCACGTGTCCACCTTGGATACCCAATAATTGTAAGGCACAGAGGAATGTCGGAGTACAGTTGTTCGATCTGCAAGGTACTCCTTGAGCATCTGGGCAAACTTAGGATTTCTTGTGGCACTACCCCGCACCTCAGGGGCTGTGGTACGTGAGGGGCTGAGAAAACTGTCCCACATCTTAAAGACTGTTCCCCTACCTCTGGCGGATTGGACTTGTGCCTCTCTCGGCTGTACGCCTTGGTTGTCCACTGATTCCTGACCTATGCCGCTAGCGTTTTGTGAGGGGAATGCTTTGCCTACTTCCGTGTCTATGGCCTTCCGGAACTGCTGCATTTTGGTTGACCTCTCCGCCTCGGGAATAAGAGACATAAAGTTCTCCTTGTAGCGTGGGTCTAACAGTGTTACCAACCAGTAATGATTGTCGGCCAAGATGTTCTTAACGCGAGGGTCACGAGACAGGCAGCTTACCATAAAGTCAGCCATGTGTGCCAGACTCTTAACAGCCAGGACTTCAGTAGCCTGACCAACACGATGACTGAGCATGCTGTCCTCCTCCTCCTCCTCATCTACCCTGTCCTCTGGCCAGCCACGCTGAACCGAGGATATGACTGGTGTGCATGTCATTTCCTCAATTTGGCCGGAGAGTTGCTCCATATCTTCATCCTCCTCCTCGTCATAGTCCTCCACTGCACGTTGTGATGAGACGAGGCTGGGCTGTGTGTTATCACCCACACCCACTACTGTTTCTTGCTGCAACTCATCGCGCTCCGCCTGCAATGCATCATGTTTGTTTTTGAGCAGAGACCGTTTTAGAAGGCAGAGTAGCGGTATGGTGACGCTAATAATGGCGTCATCACCACTCACCATCTTGGTGGAGTCCTCAAAGTTTTGGAGGATGGTACATAGGTCGGACATCCATCTCCACTCCTCAGGTGTTATGTGTGGAGTTTGACCCATTTCCCGACTGCTTAGGTGATGCAGGTACTCAACAACTGCCCTCTTCTGCTCACATATCCTGACCAACATGTGCAGAGTTGAATTCCAACGCGTGGGGACATCACACACCAGTCTGTGAGCCGGAAGATGCAAACGGCGCTGAAAGCCGGCAAGGCCGGCTGAAGCAGTAGGTGACTTTCGAAAATGTGCAGACAGGCGGCGAACTTTTACCAGCAGATCAGACAGCTCTGGGTATGACTTTAGAAACCGCTGAACCACGAGGTTGAGCACATGGGCCACGCATGGAACATGTGTCAGCTGGCCTCGCCTCAAAGCCGCCACCAGGTTCCGGCCATTGTCACACACGACCTTTCCTGGCTTTAGGTTCAGAGGTGTGAGCCAGTGATCTGCCTGCTGTTTCAGAGCTGTCCACACCTCTTCTGCATTGTGGGGTTTGTCACCTATGCAGATTAGCTTCAGCACAGCCTGTTGCCGCTTCGCCGAGACAGTGCTGCAGTGCTTCCAGCTTGGGACTGGTGTGGAGGGTAAAGTGGATGAGGATGTACAGGAGGAGGAGGAGGCTGAAGAGCATGACATTCCGGAGCTGTAGAGTGTGGGTGAAACCCTGACTGAGGTAGGGCCTGCAAACCTTGGTGTGGGAAGGACGTGTTCCGTCCCTCGCTCAGACTGGGTCCCAGCTTCCACAATATGAACCCAGTGTGCCGTCAACGAGATGTAGCGGCCTTGCCCACAAGCACTTGTCCACGTGTCTGTGGTTAGGTGGACTTTGGGTGAAACAGCGTTGTTCAGGGCACGTGTGATGTTTTGTGACACGTGGTTATGCAATGCGGGGACGGCACACCCGGAGAAATAGTGGCGGCTGGGGACCGAGTAACGTGGGACAGCTGCCGCCATCAGGTCGCGGAATGCTTCTGTCTCCACCAGCCTAAAAGGCAACATTTCCAGCGCAAGCAGTCGCGAAATGTTAGCATTTAGAACTGTGGCATGTGGGGCGTTGGCAGTGTATTTGCGCCTGCGTTCAAAGGTTTGCTGAATGGATAACTGAACGCTGCGCTGGGACAAGGACGTGCTTGATGATGGTGTTATTTCTGCGTAGGCAACTGCAGGTGCAGGACCGGAGGAGGCTTGTTCGCAGGCAGCATGGACAGGGGATTGGCTCGCATGCACAACCAGCGAAGACGTAGCAGTGACATCAGCAAGCACTGCTCCTCGACTCTGTTGTACTTCCCACAAAGTCGGGTGCTTGGCTGACGTGCCTGATCATGCTGGTGGTGGTCAGGCTGCTAGTTTTGGTACCCCTGCTGATGCTGGCACGGCAGGTGTTGCAAATGGCCTTTTTAGAATCATCTGGAGCCAACTTAAAAAACTGCCAGACTCGGGAAGACCTAACATTTGTACAGGCACCTTGTGTCGTGTTGTTGTTCCGGGGAACGGTTGCCTGACTTCTGCCTGGAGTCACCACCCTGCTTCTTACTGCCTGTTGGGATGCTACGCCTCCCTCCCCCTGTGCACTGCTGTCCTTGCTCTGCATATCCTCCTGCCAGGTTGGGTCAGTTACTGGATCATCCACCACGTCGTCTTCCTCTTCCGCACCCTGCTCCTCCTCCTGACTTCCTGACAATTGTGTCTCATCATCGTCCACCCCTTGTTGAGACACGTTGCCAAGTTCGTGAGAACGTGGCTGCTCAAATATTTGGGCATCTGTACATACGATCTCCTCATGACCCACTTCAACATGAGCTGGCGAGAGGCCAGAATGTGCGAATGGAAACGTGAACAGCTCTTCCGAGTGTCCAAGTGTGGGATCAGTAATGTCCGAGGACGTGTACTCAGCCTTGTGGTAGGAAGGAGGATCAGGTTCTGAAATGTGCGGTGCAGTATCACGGCTACTGACACTTGACCGTGTGGAAGACAGAATGTTTGTGGTGGTGCCAATCTGACTGGAAGCATTATCCACTATCCAACTAACAACCTATGAAAATAGCACCGATTCAGAACCAGTAGGTATTAGAATGGAATTCCAACATGTACAACTTTCGTAAATATGGCAACATGTGATATTAAAACTTAGCCTTTAATTGGGTTATTTAAAATAAATATATACAACCTGTGATCCAAACACCAATTAAAACCTGAAAATGATGGGGCCAATATGTAATGCGTATATCTATGGCGCCATCATTTACAGAAAAAAGAGGAACAGGTATCGTTCACCTTTTTAAACAACACCGGAAGGGTAGAGAATTTTTCTCAACACACAAATAGCTGATATGGTGTCGCTGGTTAGACAGATGCTGGGTAAGTGCAGCTTTCAGAGATGCGTATATTCACAAGAAGTAGCATGCCACTTAACAACCAAGATATTGTCACTCAGCGTTAACACCGTCAGACTAAAATAGTGTGATTGTCCCACTATAGAGCTATGCTGGTATGATACACTCCATCAGGGGACAACTAAACAAATGCACCATAACACACAGTATCCAGGAGACAATAACCTCCTAATGCATATACCATGCTATATACCAACTATATCAAAAGTCAAAGAACATGAGATATCAAATACAGTGCAATGTTAAGACCACTTGAAGTGGAACCATCTCACCCAGTCTTTTTGTCCCGGTGAGGTATCGTCCCTCTCCCGTGTTGCTTAATCCATATACCGGCACGGGGGGGAGCAGTGGCTTGGTCACTAGCCCTGTCAGGGATAAAGCTGACCCTTTAATCATCCACAAAAACTCCCGCCCTTACAAGGGCAGTCCACAGCTGGCCCTGTTGTGGCTGACCCTAGTATCCAAAATGCAGGTGACTCCCGACGCGTTTCACAACAACTGCTCATCAGGGGAGGCTTGAAACACCTGAAAATCGTGGTTGTGGCTCAAACACAGAGCTCAAACCTATGTGGCCTGGTATCCCAGCCACAACAGGGCCAGCTGTGGATATAGTTGGTATATAGCATGGTATATGCATTAGGAGGTTATTGTCTCCTGGATACTGTGTGTTATGGTGCATTTGTTTAGTTGTCCCCTGATGGAGTGTATCATACCAGCATAGCTCTATAGTGGGACAATCACACTATTTTAGTCTGACGGTGTTAACGCTGAGTGACAATATCTTGGTTGTTAAGTGGCATGCTACTTCTTGTGAATATACGCATCTCTGAAAGCTGCACTTACCCAGCATCTGTCTAACCAGCGACACCATATCAGCTATTTGTGTGTTGAGAAAAATTCTCTACCCTTCCGGTGTTGTTTAAAAAGGTGAACGATACCTGTTCCTCTTTTTTCTCCAACTAACAACCTGTTGACACTGGTCTTGGTTCAAGAGCGGTGTACTGCTGCGGTCCCCAAGAATTTGGGACAGGACGTGCGAGCGACTAGATGTGGCCCTTTGTTGTGGCGAAATTAGAGCTTGCCCACGACCTCGGCCTCTGCCTGCACCACCATCACGTCCACTTCCTTGTTCCTTGCCAACGCCCTTGCGCATTTTGCAATGCTGTGCTGACGTGTATTCACTAGACTTGTGCGTTATATCCAAGTTTGTGCAAATCGTGCACCTGTACGCTGCCACCGACAGGCACACACGTGCGGTTTTTAAATGCAAGCACGGACGCACTAAGAACCTAACAGGTTTTTAGGAGCGACAATTACTGAGAAGTCTGACACTATCAGCCACTGCTGACTGACGTGTATTATACACTACACTTGTGCGTTATATAATAGTTTGTGAAAAACGCACACAAGTGCACCTGTACGCTGCCACCGACAGGCACACACGTGCGGTTTTTAAATGCAAGCACGGACGCACTAAGAACCTAACAGGTTTTTAGGAGCGACAATTACTGAGAAGTCTGACACTATCAGCCACTGCTGACTGACGTGTATTATACACTACACTTGTGCGTTATATAATAGTTTGTGAAAAACGCACACAAGTGCACCTGTACGCTGCCACCGACAGGCACACACGTGCGGTTTTTAAATGCAAGCACGGACGCACTAAGAACCTAACAGGTTTTTAGGAGCGACAATTACTGAGAAGTCTGACACTATCAGCCACTGCTGACTGACGTGTATTATACACTACACTTGTGCGTTATATAATAGTTTGGGAAAAACGCACACAAGTGCACCTGTACACTGCCACCGACAGGCACACACGTGCGGTTTTTAAATGCAAGCACGGACGCACTAAGAACCTAACAGGTTTTTAGGAGCGACAATTACTGAGAAGTCTGACACTATCTGGACTGTTTTAGACAGTGTACACCAGCCCCAGATATGATGAAGGCTGGTATACGGTCACCACTAGGAATGGCTATATACCCTGCCTGCCTGCCTGTATACTGCTACAATAGTCCTGACAAGGACTCTTCTGGTCACTAGCCTGTATTCCGACCTAGCTATACCCTGCCTGTATATAGCAACAATAGTCCTGAGAAGGACTCTGCTACTGTACTCCGACCTGGCTATTCCCTGCCTGCCTGTATACAACTTATTGTATGTCCTGAGAAGGACTTCTGGTCACACTGTTTGCAGCCCTGCTCCGGAAATAACTATAAAGGGCCGCAAACCTTTCCCTGAAGCAGCAACCCTCTCCCTGCACTGACTGTCTGGATGGCTGTGAGCAGAGCACAGCGCGCCCGCCGGTATAAAGGCTCGGTCACGCTGTGCGGGCCGGCCAATCACTGCAATTCCACAACTAACAGGGCTGTGGCATTGCAGTGGTCTGCCAGCCAATCCCTGAATGAGGGCTGGCTCTCAAAAGAGCGCCAACATGCAGGGATGAAGACCACGAGTACAGCACGAGTATCGCGAGATTACTCGGTCCCCGCCGAGTAGCCCGAGTACAGTGATACTCGTGCGAGTACCGAGTAGTAACAAGCATACTCGCTCATCACTACTCCTGTATCGAGACGATCCCTTGTATGGAATACCTGACAGTGTTATAGCTCTTATACCACAGTCTCTATGGTCAACGGGTCCCGAAGATGTTGGTCGTCTGCAAGTACCTCCCGTTATGGTGCGTCTTAAAACTGGGGCCCAGCTACCTCGAGTGCCGCAATATTCTCTGAAATCTATCCAGGAAGAATCACTTAAACTGCAAATATCAGCTCTCCTTGAAAATGGGTCCCTCATTCGCTGTGTTTCACCATGCAATACGCCGTTGTTTCCTGTCGAAAAGAAGACGTCTAAAGGAGAAGCTCCTAAGTTTCGGTTAGTGCAAGACTTGAGGGCCGTCAATGCTGCTACTCTGTTGGAGACCCCAGTGGTACCTAATCCACATACTCTTCTGGGACAGATCCCACCCTCAGCGACCGTTTTCACTGTCATTGATCTCGCCAACGCTTTCTTCAGTGTACCTTTACATCCGGACTGTCAATATCTGTTCGCTTTCACCTTCCAAGGGGGCCAGTATACATGGACAGTCATGCCACAAGGAGCACAAAACAGCCCTAATAGGTTCACTCAAGCAATGTCTATCATTCTCTCACCATGGCAGCAAGAGCATCCAGAAGTGGCTCTTTTACAGTATGTGGACGATCTGCTCCTCTGTGACGGAAGTGAACAAGACTGCTACGACTTCTCCGTATCTTTGCTCCAGTTCCTTGCAGCCCAAAATTGTAACGTCTCTAAAGCAAAGGTTCAGTGGTGCCAACCCAAAGTCGTATCCCTTGGTCACTGTATTTCACCAGGCTCCAAACACTTCACGGAGGATAGGAAAGCGGCCATTGATGCTCTATCCTTCCCCAGGAATATCAAACAACTACAAGCCTTCTTACGCCTCATCACCTATTGCAGACAATGGATACCAGATGCTTCCAGGATCAAGCAACCGTTGTACGACCATGTCAAGACCAATCATATCACATACAACGACTCTCCTGAGGATTATGACAAACGATACTGGGCTTTTGAAAAACTCAAAGACGCCATCTTAACAGCCCCAACATTGGGCCTTCCGAACTATGCCTTGCCATTCACTCTTTTTCTTCATGAGATCGATGGCCATGCCTCTGGGGTGTTAACACAAGACCATGGCTCCAGGAAATGCCCAGTTGGATACTACTCCTGCAGACTGGACCCTGTGGCAAGGGCCTCGCCTACTTGTCTTCGTGCGGTCCGTGCTGCACATCTTCTTGACAAAACGGCCGACATTACCCTTGGCCACCCCACGGTGGTTCAAGCACCCCATGATTTGAAGGCGATTCTTGACCAGACTCAAGCAAGACACCTGTCTGCCCAACGTCACCTTCGTCTTCAGTGCTCCCTACTACTTCCTGACAACGTTACTCTACAGCGGTGTACCACCTTGAATCCTGCCACTCTTCTTCCGCTTTCTAGGGGGGACTACCCCATATGTCAACATGAAGCCCATTAACGCTGCAGCTCCTGCGACATGGTTGACGTCCCTGTTTGCAGCCATGATTGCTTAAAGGAGATGGAAAAGGAAACTACTACACCATGTCAAGTATCTGAAACACCTTTGCCAGATGCAGATCTTACTTTGTGGACAGATGGTTCTCGGTACATGGATGGCGGCAAGTTCTACACGGGATTTGCTGTGACCACTCTGGATCAGCCAATTACATCAGGAGCCATACCATCCCACATGTCAGCACAAGAAGCAGAATTGGTAGCTCTCATCAAGGCATGTGAAGCGGCAGAAGGAAAAAGAGTCAACATCTATACTGACAGCAGGTACGCCTTTGGGGTTGTACACGATTTTGGACTGCTATGGTTGCACAGAGGATTCATTAACACAACTGGAACTCCAGTGAAGAATGCGGTACTTGTCCAGAGACTGTTGCAGGCAGTTCAGTTGCCCAGAGAGATAGCTGTCATGAGGGTTAGAGCGCATGGACGGCTGGACAGCCCAGAAGCACTTGGCAATCATTATACTGATGAACTAGAGAAGACGGCAGCACGAGAGAAACCGGAAGAATTGGCGGATATTCTACTCACAACCAGTAGACGGGGAAAACTACACAGCCAGAAGACTCAGGCAACAAGGTGGAGAGGACTCCATATGATAAACTCATATCGGAACAGATCCATGCTCCATATGCTGAAAGACAAGAATGGAAGAAGATGGGAGCCAAGGTGGATTGGAAACTTTGGAAGCTCGAGGGTTGAGTCTGTCTACCAAGAAGAATGTTTCCTGCAGTAGTAGCATGGGTCCATGGCTGTACGCACAGAGGCAAGAATCAAATGTTGGCACTCATCCAGAAGTTCTACTACGCACCAGGAATTTCCTCAGCAATATCCGCGTACACTAGAAGCTGCCAGACTTGCATAACATGTAATCCTGCACGAACAGAGAAGACACCACAAAAACATCTGGCGAAGCCTCTTTATCCATTCCAAAGGATACAAGTGGACCACATCCAACTACCCAAAGCGGGGAAGTACGAGTATGTTTTGGTAGTTGTTGACATCTTTTCCAGTTGGCCCGAGGCCTACCCTGTAGTCAACATGACTGCTAGAGTCACAGCTAAACGACTCATTACAGAAACCGTGTGCAGATTTGGAATGCCAGAAGTCATCGAAAGCGATCAAGGACCAGCCTTCACAGCTAACATTTACCAAGAACTGTGGAATATGCTTGGAGCAAGTCTAGGACTGCATACTCCTTATCATCCCCAGAGCAGTGGGAAAGTGGAAAGGATGAACTCAACTCTGAAGACTAAACTGCTCAAGGCCTCACAAGACAGTGCACTGCCCTGGACAGAACTTCTCCCTATAGTCCTGTACAATGTCAGAAACACCCCTGTTGCAAAACATGGCCTGACCCCCTTTGAAATACTTTTCGGTTCCGTTTCTAGATTAGGATGTTATTTCCTCAAAATTTGTCTGACCACCATGACTCGGTAGTGCAGTTTGTTATTGAGCTAAGTCGAGAGTTAACTAAAACACATGCAGCAGTTTTCGCTTCTCTTCCAAATCCTGAGACAGATCTAGCCACCCACACATTGAAACCAGGAGAGTGGGTGGATGTTAAGAAACACGTCAGGAAGAATTGTCTGGAGCCCAGATACGAATGCCCATTCCAGATAATCCTGGTGACTCCCACCTCCCTGAAACTTGAAGGCAGGACAACATGGATCCACGCCTCGCACTGCAGAAGGGTCGATCCACCAGAGCTGCACTGAGTGTCCTGCTTATACTTATCCTTTTCACAAAATCTGTGTGGTCTCAGGCCATTGTTACCAAAACAAATGAGGTGGTTACGTTTTGGTACAATAGTTCGACACAAGTTGTCACTTTTACATTTGATTACTGTGATATTGTGAAATGTGAAATAGGACGGGTCCCCCAAATGGGATGTCAAGCACACTTGAGACAGGGACAACAGTACATATGTGTTACAGGAGGTGGATATGGAGACACATGTAGCTCATGGAAGGCTGTTGGGTGGAATACTGGTGAAAATTGGAGATACGAACCAAGTGTAGCTTTAAATAAACAGGATGCGAAGGGCAGATCTTTATTTACCAGGATGACACTTTCCCGTGCACCAGTCACTAGAAAGTGTACTACAAATAACCAGTGTAACCCTTTAGTTCTCAACATAGAACACCCCCAACCTCAGGATGAAGGTATATACCTTCTGGGTACACATATAAAGGGTGGACACAATGGTTGTACGCAGTTGTGAAAATTCAGGTTATCACAGATGACAAAAGTTCTACCAGTATTTCGAATGCTTACACATATTCAGACCTTTCACAGTATGGTAACCATAGCTAATCCCACCATAGAAGATGTATATGCAGTTGAACAGGGTTATACAGACACTAACCTGTGGTTAGAATGTATGAAATATACAGTACACCAAGCCAACAGGTCAGACTTATGTATGTGCAGGAGCCAGATCTCATTTAGGAACCGTCCCACTGAATTTATATTACGAAGCTGAATTATGTCTTGTTAGTCTGTTTACAAATATGACAGAGGGAAATGCATGTGAAGAATGGAAAAAGAGATACCCGATAATAGCTAAGGCCTTCTTCCCTGGGAAAGGCATCACTATATATCCTGGCAACTATACCGGTTATAATGTGAGTTGTCAAGGGAGAGATATGGGTAGATTTCGAGATGGGTTCTGTGGATGCTATAGCAATCTCACCCGTGATCACTTAATTAACCAGGTACAGTCTGTGGCAGATGTGTTTTGGATATGTGGGGATATCACGAATCGAAGGAAATTGGACGGGAGAATGCACTTTAGCTAAGGCACTTATGCCTATACACATAGCCCCCGCTGACCACACTGTCAAAGAAAATGACTTTATAGCGCACATCAAAGTCAACTTACGGACTCAACGGAGTACACCTAAAGGCTCTTTTGACCCACATGTTTACATTGACGCTATTGGAGTACCCAGGGGGTACCTGACGAATATAAAGCTAGAGACCAAAGGCCCCGTCACACTAAGCAACATCGCTAGCAACATCGCTGCTAACGAACAACTTTTGTGACGTTGCTAGCGATGTTGCTGTGTGTGACATCCAGCAACAACCTGGCCCCTGCTGTGAGGTCGTTGGTTGTTGCTGAATGTCCTGGGCCATTTTTTAGTTGTTGCTGTCCTGCTGTGAAGCACAGATCGCTGTGTGTGACAGCGAGAGAGTGAGAGAGCAACAACTAAATGTGCAGGCAGCAGGAGCCGGCTTCTGCAGAGGCTGGTAACCAATGTAAACATCGGGTAACCAAGAAGCCCTGTCCTTGGTTACCCGATATTTACCTTTGATACCAGCCTCCTCCGCTCTCACTGTCAGTGCCGGCTCCTGCTCTGTGCACATGTAGCTGCAGCACATATCGGGTTAATTAACCCGATGTGTGCTGTAACTAGGAGAGCAAGGAGCCAGCGCTAAGCATTGTGCGCTGCTCCCTGCTCTGTGCACATTTAGCTGCAGCACACATCGGGTTAATTAACCCGATGTGTGCTGTAACTAGGAGAGCAAGGAGCCAGCGCTCAGTGTGCGCTGCTCCCTGCTCTCTGCACGTGTAGCTCCGTGCGGTGGTAACCAAGGTAAATATCGGGTTGGTTACCCGATATTTACCTTAGTTACCAAGCGCAGCATCTTCCACGCGGCGCTGGGGGCTGGTCACTGGTTGCTGGTGAGCTCACCAGCAACTTGTGTAGCGACGCTCCAGCGATCCCTGCCAGGTCAGGTTGCTGGTGGGATCGCTGGAGCGTCGCAGTGTGACATCTCACCAGCAACCTCCTAGCAACTTACCAGCGATCCCTATCGTTGTTGGGATCGCTGGTAAGTTGCTTAGTGTGACTGGACCTCAAGTCAGGGCGGGATTTGAATCCATTATCCCCATAATTACTGTAAATAAAAATGTAGACTGGATTAACTATATCTACTATAATCAGCAACATTTCGTTAACTATACATGTGACGCTTTACAGGGACTGGCAGAACAACTAGATCCGACTTCCATCATGGCTTATCAAAACAGAATGGCTTTAGATTTGATCCTCGCAGAGAAAGGTGGAGTCTGTAAAATGGTTGGGGATGTTTGTTGTACATATATACCAGATAACACTGGGGTGGATGGGAAAGTCACCTTAGCTATAAAGAAACTCACTACACTGTCTGAAGAATTAAAGAAAAATTCAGGCATTACCAACCCCTGGGGAGACTATTTTGGGTGGACGAGTTCTTTTAAAGGCTGGCTGATCCAGATAGGGACGGCCTTAAGTATAGTACTAGTCATATTATTAGCCATTCTGGTTTGTATAATTCCGTGTTTAAAGAAAATATTTTCCAAAACAGCTGAAGTCACATTAGGAGGGACCTTTCCTTTACTCGAAACAGAAGACCTAGGTATGACAGACGACATGCCCATAAAGACCAACACGACCCTCTCCCCCAGTTACAAAACGATTCTGCTAGAATAAATAGTTAGAAGAGAGGACTTATAGAACCTTGGGACATGGGAAAGCCAAACTAGAAAAGGGTGAGGACTCGCCTAGGAGTCCTTGGTCTCAAACCGGTGAAGAAAACCCCTTTCCCCTCTCCGCCCATGCCTCAACGTTCAGTTAGGCAGGTTTTTCAACAGGTCTTTCTACCTCTCTTCCTAAGGGAACACAGTACCCTTAGAAATCAGAAATGGCAGAAGTAAGTCTTTAGGGGGGACTGTTGGGGATGAGAATTGAGTAAACTGAAATACTTAATTCAGCCATTTCATAGACACAGGTATATAGTTTAGTAGATGTAAACTAACACACATATCTATGCATGTCTTTGTTCTCTTTTAATAACACGTATATATAGGTATATTGCATATTTAGTGATTTTCCTTGGACACAGTATATACTAGTATATGTAATTTGAAGATGGCTGCCGCTTCCTGTTTGCACATGGGACGATGGACAACGGAATTCCTAAAAGCCTGGACTGTCCAATCAAGAAGATGATGTGCAGATCTCTCTACGTCATGAAGCCCCGACCTACGATACTTGATTGGACTAAAACTTTTGTTTACACCCCCTTACTGCTCGGTCTAGGTTTTTTTTTCAAAGAATAAAGTTCAGTCTTGCCTCAGCTTCTGTCGTGAGAGGAAGTCATAATTGATTCAATTAATGGTTATTCTTTCTCGTGTGCACACATGACATTTTAATTTGGAACAGCGGTCAGATCGAAAAGGGATCACTTAGGTCCAGACCTTAACACAGGTAGCGGCCTTGCAAAGTTGGGCTGCCGAAGCCTGATGGCGGATAGCCCAGGAAGCACCCACTGCTCGCGTAGTGGGCCCGCACAGATTGAGGAGGAACAAAACCTCATGCTTTGTAAGCCTCCCAGATGGCAGTCCTGATCCATCGAGAAATTGTGGATTTAGAAGCCTGGTTGCCCCTTTTTGTGTCCTTCTGAGAGGATGAAGAGGGCATCGGACTTGCGCAACGGCGCTGTTCTGGAGATGTAGATCCATAGAGCTCTGACGAGATCTAGAGTGTGAAGCGCTTTTTCAAAGGAGTGGACCGGGGCCGGGCAGAATGACGGCAACACAATATCCTCGTTTAAGTGGAAAGAAGATACGACCTTCAGAAGAAAGGTGGGGGAAGGCCGAAGGACCACCTTATCATGATGGAATATCAGGTAAGGTGAACGACAGGAAAGGGCCGCAAGTTCGGACACTCGCCTGATAGAGGTAATGGCAACTAAAAAGGCAACCTTCCAATACAGTCGTTGAAGAGAGATTTCTCTCAGAGGCTCGAAAAGAGGAAGCTGAAGAGCTCCGAGAACCAGATTCAGATACCAGGGATCTAAGGGGTGGCGATAAGGAGGGACCAAATGCGCTACCCCTTGAAGAAAGGTACGGACCTGAGGACGAGAAGCCAGCTGCTTCTGGAAGAATATTGACAAGGCAGAAACTTGTCCCTTAAGGGTACTGAGAGCCAGTCCCGAGTCCAGACCGTCTTGCAGAAAGGCAAGAACATTCGGGATTGAAAAGGCAAAAGGACGACAGATTATGGCGGTCACACCAGGACAGATAGGTCTTCCAGGTCCTGTGATAGATACTGGTGGAAGAGGGCTTCCGAGCATTAAGCATGGTATGAACTACCTTAGATGAAAGACCTGACTTGGCTAGAATCAAGGATTCAAAAGCCACGCCGTCAAATGCAGCTGTGCTGTATTCTGGTGGAATATTGGACCTTGCGACAGAAGATCCGTGCGGTCGGCGAGATGTCAGGGAGTGTCGCTGAGAAGTTGGAGAAACTCTGGGTAACAGGCTCTCCTGGGCTAATCCGGGGCCACAAGGATCACCGGGATTCCCTCCGCTTTGATTTTCTTGATTACTCTCGGAATGAGAGGAAACGGAGGGAAGATGTAGGGTAGGCGAAATTGCGCCCACGGAAAGACTAGAGCGTCGGAGCCGATCGCTAGCGGGTCTCTCGACCGGGATATGAAGGGATGTATTTTGGTGTTCATCCGTGAAGCCATGAGGTACACATCTGGGAGTCCCCAAGGAAGAGTGATCTGATGGAACACTTCGTCGTGGAGGAACCATTCCCCTGCTGCTAGACCTTGCCTGCTGAGAAAGTCTGCGGCCCAGTTGTCTACCCCCGGAATATGGACAGCTGAAATATTGGGAATGTGCATCTCTGCCCAAAGAAGAATCCTGGATATTTCTTTCATCGCTGCCTTGCTGCGAGTTCCTCCCTGACGGTTGATGTAAGCCACAGCCGTGGCATTGTCTGACTGGATCCGAACAGGGAGGCCCAATAGTAGGGGCTGAAAGTTCTGAAGAGCCAAAAATATGGCTCTGATCTCTAGAACGTTGATGTGCAGGGAGCGCTCGGAAGGAGACCAGCGTCCGTGAACAGTGTGGTGGAGAAACACCGCCCCCCAGCCTATCAGGCTGGCATCCGTCGTGACTACTTGCCAGTGGACAGGGCGGAAGGACTTCCCCTGAGATAGGGATGAGACTTGAGTCCACCAGACGAGGGAGCTGCACGTAGTCCGAGATAGGCGGACTGACTGGTCTAGAGAAGCTGGATTCTTGTCCCAGGAGGATAGAAGATCCAGTTGTAGAGGGCGCAGATGGAATTGGGCAAAGGACACGGCTTCCTTGACTGCCACCATCTTGCCTAACACTCTCATTCCATTCCGAAGGGATGTGTAACGGCGGGAGTGGAGGAATTGGGCGGCCCGGATCAGGGAAGACCTCTTGTCTTCTGGAAGAAAAACCTGGGACTGAGCCGTGTCTATCAGCATACCTAAAAAGGTGATGCGCTGATGAGGAATGAGGGATGACTTGTTGAAGTTGATAAGCCACCCTAGCCTTGACAGCGTGTCTAGGCAAATCTGCATGTTTTCTGAGCAAACTTGAAGAGAGCTCCCTTTGACAAGTAGGTCGTCCAAATAGGGAACGACCAGGACGCCTCTGGGGTGTAAAATGGACATGACGGCCGCCATGACCTTTATGAAGACCTGAGGCATGGTGGCCAGCCCAAAGGGGAGGGCCCTGAATTGGAAATGACGGTGTTCTACGGCAAAACGAAGGAACCGTTGATGAGATACACATATGGGAATGTGTAAATAAGCATCTTGAACATCTATGGAAGCTAGGAATTACCCCGGTTCCATGGAGGCTAGCACTGCTCTCAATGATTCCATTCGGAAGGTCCGAACCCGCACAAATCTGTTCAGCCTTTTGAGGTCCAAGATAGGGCGGACAGAGCCATCTTTTTTGGGAACGACAAAAAAGGTTTGAATAGAAAACTTTGCCGCGCTGTTCCAGGGGCACTGGAATGATAACGTTTGCCTTCTGTAAAGGGGCTATGGCCTGGCTTTGTGTTTTGGAGTTTGGAAGATGAAAACACAGAAACCTGTTGGCTGGCAGGGAATGGAAATTGAACTTGTAACCTGAGGTGACGATTTCTCGAACCAAAGCATCGTGAGTGTGGTCTAGCCAGATATCCCGAAAAAGCAGAATGCCGCCCTCCAACAGGAGTCGGATCTGAGGGATACCTGGCGACATGCTGAGGGGGCCTGTACAGGGCGAGGTCCTTTGGGTTTAGGTTGCTTGGAGTGGGAACACCAGGAAGAACCCCTTGAGGGACCGGATCCTCGATCTGAGCGTTGGGACGATCCTTGGGCCGATGGTTTTTGGGGGGCAGGCCGAAAGGACTGCCTGCACCAAGAAGATCTTTTAAAATTCCTGGATACAGGCCGCTTTTGTGGTAGAATGGTACTTTTACCACCCGTCGTCTCATATGAGTTTGTCCAAGGATTCTCCAAACAGATGAAGGCCATGGAAGGGGAGTGTGGACAGGGATTTCTTGGAGGCACTGTCCGCATTCCATATCTTTAGCCAAAAGGACTCTGCGGGCAAAGACAGCATTGGCTGCTGTTAGGGCTAACAAACTAGCTGCATCTAGGGAGCCGTGAAGAAAATACCGTGTTTCCCCGATAGTAAGACACCCCCGATAGTAAGACGTAGTGGGGGTTTTGGGGGGGGGTCGGCTAATGTAAGACGTACCCCGAAAGTAAGACGTAGTAAAAATTTTTTTTTTTCTTCTTTACAGTACAGTTACAGCGGCCGAGCGCTCAGCTGAGCGCCCTGACATGCCGGCGGCCGAGCGCTCAGCTGAGAGCCCTGACATGCCGGCGGCCGAGCGCTCAGCTGAGCGCCCTGACATGCCGCCCGCATCTGACAGCTCTCAGCTGAGCGCCCTGACTTGCCGGCGGCAAAGCGCTCAGCTGAGCGCCCTAACATGCCGGCGGCCGAGCGCTCAGCTGAGCGCCCTGACATGCCGCCGGCATGTGACAGCTCTCAGCTGAGCGCCCTGACTTTCCGGCGGCAAAGCGCTCAGCTGAGCGCCCTAACATGCCGGCGGCCGAGCGCTCAGCTGAGCGCCCTGACATGCCGGCGGCCGAGCGCTCAGCTGAATGCCCTGACATGCCGGCGGCCGAGCGCTCAGCTGAACGCCCTGACATGCCGGCGGCTGAGCGCTCAGCTGAGAGCTGACACATGCCGGCGGTCGGGCGCTCAGCTGAGCGCCCTGACATGCCGGCGGCTTAGCGCTCAGCTGAGAGCTGACACACGCCGGTGGTCGGGCGCTCAGCTGAGCGTCCTGACATGCCGGCGGCTTAGCGCTCAGCTGAGAGCTGACACATGCCGGCGGTCGGGCGCTCAGCTGAACGCTCGGCTACCGAGAAATGTTGAAATGTTGCAGTAATGTTGTCCGTGGGCCATCAGGACCATGGACAACATACAAAATCACGCAGCCTCAGTGCCCTCATGTGCAGCCGCTGGTGGTTAAGTTTCCTTAACTTGCGGTACACTTAGGGCGCAATCGCGGCAAGTCCCCATACGGTACATTGCATGGAGACTTGCTGCGATTGCTGTGGGATTTTTTCCAATATAAGACATACCCCGAAAGTAAGACATAGTGGCACTTTTGGGGGTAAAAAGAATGTAAGACACTGTCTTACTTTCGGGGAAACACGGTAATTAGAGGCTAGAGAGAACAAATCAAGGATCTCAAAGGCCTCCGGAGGAATATTACAAGGGCGAAGCATCCTGTGCAAGTTCTTACTCCACACACCCATAGCTCTCGCGACCCATGTCAAGGCAAACAGGGGGCGAAGAGAGGAGCCCGAAGCCTGGAAAATAGATTTGACCGCAGCATCAACTGCGTGGTCGGACGAGTCCTTGAGAGACGCGTTGACTGAAACAGACATGACCGTGTGTTTAGCCAGTCTGGGTACTGGCGGATCCACAACGGAGGGTACTGACCAGGTCTTAACCATTTCAGATGGAAAGGGATAAGCGAATGAAGTGGAGGGTTTTTTATTAAACCTTCTATCAGGGTGATTCCACTGTTTAGATATAATTTGACGAAAAACCGGATCCTGGGCAAAGGACTTAGATGGCTTCTTGGCCCGCTTGATTGCCGACTGAGAAGTCGGGTCCGGAGGCTGATCAGAAATCGACAGAGTGATTGACAGCCGAAATTAGTGTCTTCTACATGCCTAGACTCAGAAAGGACATCTGAATCAGAATCAGAGGCTTGAGAATCGTGACTACTAAAAGTTACGGAACCTCGGTCAGACTGACCATCGTCCGAGTCGGATGAGGCGTAGAGGTCGCCATGGTGCCTTTTGGAAACAGCTTTACATTCTGGGGAAGAGGGACCAGACAAAGCAGGCGGGCTCCTCTGAGAGAGCTGGGCCGGGGGAAGGCTGTGGGAGCCTGGGGACGGCTGGGATATCTAAACGGCAAGGTCATCTAACCTTTTAGACATTAGAAGAGCCCATGCAGGCATTACGTCATCAGACGGGGGTGCTGCCTGGCCGGTGGCCGGAGCAGAATCCAGAGACTGCATGGCATCCTGGTCCGGCAACAGGGTTTGTTGTGACACGGTAGAAGGGGCATCGCAGTCCCGGCATAGTGGATAGCTTCGGCCATTAGAAAAGAGCGTCCACAGGTGGTACAGGCATAGTACAGGTCCGTAGAGGACGCCTGGGAAGGTTTATCACCCTTGCGATTACGCATGTCAGCAATAGAGTTCTACAGCCCTATAGGGGTAGAGTTATATGAGTTAGGAGCCACTAGCAGTATTATAAAGTGACTGCTATGCACAGCCGGTATATACCGTAGCAAAATGGCATATACTGTCAAACAGCCGGCATATAACTGCAGGAAGAGCCAGTATATACCGCTAATACAGTTAGGTCCAGAAATATTTGGACAGTGACACAAGTTTTGTTATTTTAGCTGTTTACAAAAACATGTTCAGAAATACAATTTTATATATAATATGGGCTGAAAGTGCACACTCCCAGCTGCAATATGAGAGTTTTCACATCCAAATCAGAGAAAGGGTTTAGGAATCATAGCTCTGTAATGCATACCTCCTCTTTTTCAAGGGACCAAAAGTAATTGGACAAGGGACTCTAAGGGCTGCAATTAACTCTGAAGGCGTCTCCCTCAACCTGTAATCAATGAAGTAGTTAAAAGGTCTGGGGTTGATTACAGGTGTGTGGTTTTGCATTTGGAAGCTGTTGCTGTGACCAGACAACATGCGCTCTAAGGAACTCTCAATTGAGGTGAAGCAGAACATCCTGAGGCTGAAAAAAAAGAAAAAATCCATCAGAGAGATAGCAGACATGCTTGGAGTAGCAAAATCAACAGTCGGGTAAATTCTGAGAAAAAAGGAATTGACTGGTGAGCTTGGGAACTCAAAAAGGCCTGGGCGTCCACGGATGACAACAGTGGTGGATGATCGCCGCATACTTTCTTTGGTGAAGAAGAACCCGTTCACAACATCAACTGAAGTCCAGAACACTCTCAGTGAAGTAGGTGTATCTGTCTCTAAGTCAACAGTAAAGAGAAGACTCCATGAAAGTAAATACAAAGGGTTCACATCTAGATGCAAACCATTCATCAATTCCAAAAATAGACAGGCCAGAGTTAAATTTGCTGAAAAACACCTCATGAAGCCAGTTCAGTTCTGGAAAAGTATTCTATGGACATATGAGACAAAGATCAACCTGTACCAGAATGATGGGAAGAAAGAAGTTTGAAGAAAGGGAACGGCACATGATCCAAGGCACACCACATCCTCTGTAAAACATGGTGGAGGCAACGTGATGGCATGGGCATGCATGGCTTTCAATGGCACTGGGTCACTTGTGTTTATTGATGACATAACAGCAGACAAGAGTAGACGGATGAATTCTGAAGTGTACAGGGATATACTTTCAGCCCAGATTCAGCCAAATGCCGCAAAGTTGATCGGACGGCGCTTCATAGTACAGATGGACAATGACCCCAAGCATACAGCCAAAGCTACCCAGGAGTTCATGAGTGCAAAAAAGTGGAACATTCTGCAATGGCCAAGTCAATCACCAGATCTTAACCCAATTGAGCATGCATTTCACTTGCTCAAATCCAGACTTAAGACGGAAAGACCCACAAACAAGCAAGACCTGAAGGCTGCGGCTGTAAAGGCCTGGCAAAGCATTAAGAAGGAGGAAACCTAGCGTTTGGTGATGTCCATGGGTTCCAGACTTAAGGCAGTGATTGCCTCCAAAGGATTCGCAACAAAATATTGAAAATAAAAATATTTTGTTTGGGTTTGGTTTATTTGCCCAATTACTTTTGACCTCCTAAAATGTGGAGTGTTTGTAAAGAAATGTGTACAATTCCTACAATTTCTATCAGATATTTTTGTTCAAACCTTCAAATTAAATGTTACAATCTGCACTTGAATTCTGTTGTAGAGGTTTAATTTCAAATCCAATGTGGTGGCATGCAGAGCCCAACTCGCGAAAATTGTGTCACTGTCCAAATATTTCTGGACCTAACTGTAGCTGATATACACCACTAGCCAGCAGGCACACACCGCTAGAGAGACAGCGATATACCGCTGAGCAGAGCGGTATATAGTGCTGCAGAAGTGCAGAGCCAAGGAGGCGATCTCACCCGAGTCTGCTCCCCACGTGGAGAATGGCGTCCAGTGTTCTTGGCAGCATGGAGGAGAGAGACGGCCCCTGGAGGCTGATTGGTCTCAGGGCTGAGACTAAGCGTGACGGCCAATCGGAATGAAGCTGCCCCTGAGTGAGGGAGCGGCTTCCAGAGCAGTGAGAGGGGGCGTTGCTAGAATGCAGGCCGAAGCTGGGGGCTAAATTAATGTTGCTCCCCAGGATCACGGCCTGCATTGGCCCACCGGCGCCTTGCCAGGCAGCGGTTTGGATGCAGGGGACAGATGACTCGTCGTCTCCCTACCTGCTCCTGGCTCCGTCTGAAGACGCGTCGGTGATGGATGTGGGGATCTCAGGGACGTATCTTTGGCTCAAGGCTGAAGCAGGTCCTTGGCTCTGCTCAGCCCTCTGGAGCTACCTTGGTGTGAGATGCTTCCAGGGATCCTGGAGGGGTACGCAGACCCGACCACTTGGGCGCGAGGGAAGACTGACTGCTTGTGCACGCCAGGTTTCCTCTGTCCGTACACGGGGGGGAACAGGGGTGGCAAGGCACCCTGGTATTGCCCCTATCAAAAATAGAATGAATAAGAAAAAAACAAAATAAAAGGAGGCGTGACATCATAATACGCACTGTCTGTGTTCCCCAATGAAAAGGCGAGAAAGGAAAAGGATTTTTCGTTGTGTGTGTTTATTTACTTTCACTTACCGGTTAATCATGGAAGGTATCTCGGGGAGACGCCTGCCATGTTTAACCTAGGACTTAGTAACAGCTATAAGCTGCCATTGACCGCCTTTATTACTCTGATTGCCACCGCACCACGGCAATTCGGGATGAGCCGGGTAGAGTCCCGGGACTGTCGCATCTAATGGATGCAGCAATTCCAGGAGGCTACTGGCTGATATTGTTAGGGTGATGCGCTCCCCATAGCGTGGCACTCCCAATCCTAACAATACCAGCCGTGTGGCTTTATCTTGGCTGGTATCAAAATTGGGGGAACCGCAGGTTTTTTTTTTTAAATTAACTGCGCGATATAGACCCGCCCACCGGCAGCTGTGATTGGTTGCAGTGAGACAGCTATCACTCAGCGTGGGGGCATGTCTGACTGCAACCAATCATGGGTACTGGTGGGTGGGTAAAGCAGGGAATACGAGATTGAATAATGAGCGGCAGCCATTTTCAAAAGTGGAAAAGCTGCTGGAGCTTTGGGACAGCCGTGCAGCTGATTGGTCAGTAGGAAATAGAGAGGGCTTGTGCTGGGGACGCATGCAAATACGCAACGTGCACACATAGCTTTACTGTGAAAAGCCACGCATTTGGTGATTGAACAGTTATCGAACGTTAACTTTAATTGTTGAACATGAAGCAAATAGTTCATCGAACGACTCGAACATCGCCCAAAGCAACTCGAATTTGAAATTGGCGAACGGTTCGATTCGAACACCGCTCATCTATAGTGATGAGCTGTGTTGCTTTTACGTCAAACATATCATTTGGTATTGTGCCCAACTAGTTCGATTTTGGTTTCATCTGACCAGAGCACCTTCTTCCATATGTTTAGTGTGTCTGCCAGGTGGCTTGTAGCAAACATTGAACGACACTTTTTATGGATATCTTTGAGAAATGGCTTTCTTCTTGCCACTCCTACATAAAGGCCAGATTTGTGCAGTGTATGACTGGTTGTTGTCCTATAGCCAGACTCTGCCACCTCAGCTGTAGATCGCTGCAGTTCATCCAGAGTGATAGAAGTGCTGCATCTCTAATCAGTCTTCTCTTTGTTTGACATGAAATTTTTGAGGGACGGCCGGGTTTTGGTAGATTTGCAGTGGTATGATACTCTTTCCATTTCAATATGATAGCTTGCACATTGCTTCTGTGGATGTATACATTTTTGAAAATCTTTTTGCAACCAAATCCAGCTTTAAACTTCTCCACAACAGTATCACGGATCTGCCTGTTGTGTTCCTTGGTCTACATGATGCTATCTGTGCTTTAAACAGAATACTGAGATTATCACAGGAGCAGGTGAACTTATACGGAGACTTTATTACACACAGGTGGATAATATTTATCATCATCAGTCATTTAGGACAACATTAGATCATTCAGAGATCCTCAATGAACTTCGAGAGTGAGTTTGCTGCACTGAAAGTAAAGGGGCCAAATAATATTGCATGGCCCAATCTTCAGTTTATTTTTAACAAAACTGTAAAATAAGCAATACATTTCATTCAACTTAACAAGTGGGACACAATTGTGGATTCTTCACCATAAAATTATAATTCATCTTTCTGTTTGAAGCCTGAAATGTGGGAAAAGTTTGAAAAGTTCAAGGGAGCCGACCTCTAATATAGAGAGACATACACACACACACACACACACACACACACACACACACACACACACTAGCTGTAGTCTCTCTCCCAGCTTATGATTAAGGACTGTTTTTAAATTCCCCCTTTCTCTGTCCGAAACGCGTCAAGCCTAGCCGCAAGGCAGCCGCACGGCGTTTTTTCTGGATGCCCTGTGACCGCTTTTAAATATTGAAATAACGCTTCCAAGTTTTATCATATAGTATTGGTGCTGAGTCCCATCCCTTCAACCCTTTTGCTGCTGTCTTGAACTACGGACCTGCCTGTCCGGGGGATTGCGGGCATCCATTCCAGCCTGGAGGTTATCATATGGGTGAGCTGAAACATACATTTTCTCTGTATTTGTATCAGTCTATCTCCGTCTCGCTGCCCGGCTGTCTCTGTCTGTCTTCTTCTGTCTCTTTATCCGTCTCCCCACCAACATCATATTACCTCACACATAAGATTCTTATACTAACAGTTTATTTTGTTCCTATAGCAACCATTGACAGTTGCTATTAACCCCTTCAGCCCCAAGCCTATTTTGACCCTAAAGACCAGGCCATTTTTTGCAATTTTGACCAGTGTCACTTTATGAGGTTATAACTCTGGAACGCTTCAACGGATGCCGGTGATTCTGAGATTGTTTTTTCGTGACATATTGGGCTTCATGTTAGTGCTAAATTTAAGTCAATATTTTTTGCTTTTGTGATAAAAACGGAAATTTCGGAAAATTTTGTAATTTTCAAACTTTGAATTTTTATGCTCTAAAACCAACGAGACATATGACACAAAATAATTAATAAATAACATTTCCCACATGTCTACTTTACCTCAGAACAATTTTGGGTGAAATTTTTTTTTATGGAAGTTATAGGGGTTCAAAGTTTATGAGCAATTTCTCATTTTTACAACAAAATTTACAAAGCCACTTTTTTTAGGGACCACATCATATTTGAAGCGATTTTGAAAGGTCTACATGACACAAAACACCCAAAAGTGACACCATTCCAAAAACGGCACCCCTCAGGCTACTCAAAACCACATTCAAGAAGGTTATTAACCCTTCTGGTGCTTCACAGTAACTAAAGCAATGTGAAAGGAAAAAAATGAACATTTTACTTTTTGCAACAAAAATGTTAATTTAGCCTCAAATATTGCATTTCACAAGGGTAGCAAGATTAAATGAACCCCCAAAATTTGTTGGGCAATTTCTTCTGAGCATGCAGATACCTCATATGTGGCAAAAAACCACTGTTTGGGCGCATGGCAGGACTCGGAAGGGAAGGAGCGTCATTTGACTTTTTGAACAGAAAATTAGCTGGAATCGTTAGCCGCACCATGTTGCGTTTGGAGAACCCCTGAGGTGCCGAAACAGTAGAGCTCCCCCACATGTAACCCCATTTTGGAAACTAGACCCCTCATGGAATTTATCTAGATGTTTATTGAGCACTTTGATCTTCTGGGAGCTTCACAAAAGTTAATAGAGTTGAGCCGTGAAAATAAAAAAAAAAATGTTTTTACCACAAAACTGTTACTTCAACCAGGTAGCTTTTTTTCACAAGGGTATCAGGAAAAAATGCACCATAAAATGTATGGTGCAATTTCTCCGGAGTACACAGATACTTCATATGTGGTGGAAATCAAATGTTTAGGCGCACAGCAGAGCTCGGAATGCAAGGAGCGTCATTTGACTTTTCAAACGCAAAATTGTCTGGGATAATTAGCGTATTCCATGTTGTGTTTTGGCACCTCAGGGGGTCTCCAAACAGTGGAGCTCCCCCACATGTGACCCCATTTTGGAAACTAAACCCCCCCCCCATGGCATAGAAAAAAAAAAAAAAACAGGGCGTACGCATGAATGTTCTGCAAAAAAAAGGAGGGGGGGGGGGGAGACTAGGTGGGATGAAAAAAAGTCCTGTCCAAAGTCGAGTACGACTGCAGGACGATTGCTGATCAGGTACCCAATTGTTCAAGTTTTTTTGTTTTTTTTTTATTTGGGGTGCACAAGAAAAAGGCAAAAACTAGAGCAACAATTACATACCTGATCAGCCAATCACGTAGCTGATCAGCACTTGGCGGTAAGCAGGTGGGGCAGGGGAGAGGGAGTGGGAGATGCGATTGGGGATAGTTAGAAAAAAGCCACAAACAATACTTACAGGATGGATCAGAACAGCGGCAGATGGGGGGGGGGGTGGCAGCGGCATATAAAAGGGAGCATCTGTGATTGTGAGACGGAGGCGGCTGGGATAGGGTGACTGGGGGATGGAAGGGGATAGTTACCTTACAGGATGGATCTAGGCAGCAGATCGGGGATGGTGAGAGGTGTGAGAGGGGAGGGAGCACATATCACGGAGGTGAGAGGTTGGGGGGAGTGGGCAGCACATAACGGAGGAGAGGGGGCGCGCAGCACATAACGGAGGAGAGGGGGCGCGCAGCACATAACGGAGGAGAGGGGGCGCGCAGCACATAACGGAGGAGAGGGGGCGCGCAGCAGATCGGGGAAAGCGGTGACACTATGGCAGACGGAGGAGGGCAGCGGCGGATCGGGAGGGGTGAGGGTGAGGGCAGCAGATCGGGGAGACAGGTGGCAGATCGCGGAGGGCAGCGGCGGATCGGGGAGGTGTGGGGGTGGGGGTGCGGGCAGCATATCGTGGAGACAGGTGGCAGATCACGGAGGGCAGCAGCCGATCGGGAGGTGTAGGGGTGCGGGTAGCAGATCATGAGGGGTGGGGGTGCGGGCAGCAGATCGCGGAGACAGGTGGCAGATCGCGGAGGGCAGCGGCGGATCGGGAGGCTTTTCGCCGGTTTCATACAGTGCAATGGCAGCGCGGCAACTTCCGGGTCCCATGCTCCGGTCTCATAACAGCATGGGACCGCCCGGACTGGAGCTTGTCGCCCTGCCATTACACTGTATACACTCACTGTGCTGTCGTGCTGCAGGGACAACAAGTGACGGTGACCGGCAACAGGTCCATGGTTATTGGAGAGATTAGTCACAAGGCCGATCTCTCCAATCAGAGCTGCTGGAACTGGGGGAGGGTGATCCAGTGAGGTCACACAGCTCCAGCCAATGGCCAGTGCTATAGCTGCACTGGTCAGGGCAGGATTTCAATGTTTGTCATTTTAAATGGCTGGAACATTACAGTGGCTGTGATTGGCTGACGAACGCCGCTCAACCAAATCACAGCCTCCGTAGGTCCGGGGAGGAGGCACCACCCCTCCTGAGGTCAGGTACAGGTCCCCTCCTCCCCGAATCTGCGGTTTATGTTATTTGATTGCAGTCACTGGAGGCCGCGATTACGCCATGACAGAAAGATCCGTCCTTGGTCGGGAAGGAGTTAATAGCCTGTAGCTTCCACCTCCCTTCAGTTTAATGGAGGCAGGATTTTGGAGTGTAACTAAAGCGCGGGGTTACATTTTCCTGTCAAAACGTAGTCTATGACGTACCCTGGATCACATGTGGCATCTGTGCAAAATTTCGTGATTGTAAATGCGACAGTGCAAATTCCTTTAGTGGACATACATACACTGAGCTTTATATATTAGACATTTGTAGTCATT